>NC_134354.1:180197669-180497669 GCF_048569485.1 Anomaloglossus baeobatrachus
AAGGTTCTCTGGTCTGATGAGACCAAGATCGAGATCTTTGGTGCCAACCACACACGTGACGTTTGGAGACTGGATGGCACTGCATACAACCCCAAGAATACCATTCCTACAGTCAAGCATGGTGGTGGCAGCATCATGCTGTGGGGCTGTTTCTCAGCCAAGGGGCCTGGCCATCTGGTCTGCATCCATGGGAAGATGGATAGCACGGCCTACCTGGAGATTTTGGCCAAGAACCTCCGCTCCTCCATCAAGGATCTTAAGATGGGTCGTCATTTCATCTTCCAACAAGACAACGACCCAAAGCACACAGCCAAGAAAACCAAGGCCTGGTTCAAGAGGGAAAAAATCAAGGTGTTGCAGTGGCCTAGTCAGTCTCCTGACCTTAACCCAATTGAAAACTTGTGGAAGGAGCTCAAGATTAAAGTCCACATGAGACACCCAAAGAACCTAGATAATTTGGAGAAGATCTGCATTGAGGAGTGGGCCAAGATAACTCCAGAGACCTGTGCCGGCCTGATCAGGTCTTATAAAAGACGATTATTAGCTGTAATTGCAAACAAGGGTTATTCCACAAAATATTAAACCTAGGGGTTGAATAATAATTGACCCACACTTTTATGTTGAAAATTTATTAAAATTTAACTGAGCAACATAACTTGTTGGTTTGTAAGATTTATGCATCTGCTAATAAATCCTGCTCTTGTTTGAAGTTTGCAGGCTCTAACTTATTTGCATCTTATCAAACCTGCTAAATCTGCAGGGGGTTGAATACTACTTGTAGGCACTGTATATACATGTACCGCCCCGCTCTCAGCAGCCGAGCTGCTCGGATCCGGCCCTTCTGTGGGTGGCTCGAGGGTCTCCGGACCCGGGGGCCTCACGGTCACTTCAAATGAAAAGGGGTAGTGACGGGATGGTGGATTTAGGACGTATATGTACGGGCTAAGCCGTACGGAGTTCGTCACGCCACCCACGGTGTGTGGTGATATTGGACACCACCGCTGCAGTTACGGGGCACCCAGGGGAGATGTTGTGCAGCAAGTTGTTAACTCCTCCGTGGGCAGGGATGGTGGCCCCGGGACCCGTCGGGGGATTGGCGATGCAGGGAGATGGGCAACCGCAGGGTGCTGGTGTACGCACTATTAGAAAACACACGAGTCTTTGGTAAATCAAGGTGATGGTGGTCGGTGCCCGCAGCCGGCTGCGTTCTGGTTCCCCCACCCTGCTGGTGGTCTCTGTCTTTCTCCTGCACCTGTTTTGAATGGTGGACTACCTGCGCTTGCAACTTCATGAGTCCGCTCCCAGCTTGTAGTTGCTTAAGGAGCCCTTTGCCCGCAGACGCTGGCCCGTGGGATCTCTGAGCCGTGGCGGTGGCCTTTTATCCCCCTCGGTATGCTGTTGCCTTCAGTCGGGACTTTGGGTGGGACAGGACCTCTAGTCCTGGCCGCAATCAGTTAATTAGCTAGCCCCCAGTCGCTTCTGGACCTAGGTTCAGGGTCTGAGTACCCCCCCTTTGTGCTCCGGTTTCCGAGTTGGTTCCCCGGGTCAGTACCGGCGGGCCACTGCCCTGTCCCGGTCCACCTCGGTTCCACCGTGCCATCTACCCGGCTCCTGCAGACGGAGACCGCCGTCTGCCTCCTAGCCAAAGGCACCAGGGCTCCTACCCTGGCACCTGTTCAATTTGGGTTCTCGCCTCTGCTGCAGCTGCACACACCTCCAGCCCACACATCTATCCAACTTGAACTCCCCACTTGTTCTGAACTTTCCCGCCCCGGGTTGTCTAGGACTCCTCGGTGGGCATCTTCCAACCGCCTGGTTCCGACCCCTGGGGTGTCTATCAAGCCCTGAGAGGGGTGACTAGGGTTTTGTGGTTGGCTGTGTGTTACCTGTGAGGGAAAGGTGTAATGTGGGGCCCTATTTGTGACTACCTGACCCGGCCTGGGCGGCACATATATATATACTGGCCCCACAAGGGATTGCACAAACTGGCCCATTATCACTTTATCAAGATACTTAATCATCGATTCCTGTCGCCACCACAGCTCTTGCTGCCATCGCTGGCACTCAAGAAACATCCAACCTGCACCAGCTGGCTGTGCAGATCTTCGATCTCATCCACCTGTGCTACCTCTGCCAGAAGATCCATCTATCAGTTCCGGGCCTGCTGCCGCTGCTACAATCACACTGCTCTCCACTACTCCAGGAGTTTTCATGAACCTGCTTATCAACAGGCAAAAGCTCCTTGCAGCGTGTGATGAATCTTTGTGGACCCGCCAGTCAACAGGAAACATTCCTGTAGCATGTGGATAATCTTTGTGGACCCACCAACCTACAGCCACTACACATGCCTCCTGGATTTCTGCCCGCACCAAATGTGGGGAATCACTCACTTGAGCTCACTTTTCGAGGTAGCAAACATGTACACTGTCATTTTAAAAGTCCAGAAAGTTTCTTAAACACCCATAAACTTTCACTTCAGCAACATAACAAATGCCTTTGTGCGGCCTCAAAAGGGACACAAACCTGGTGTACAGTCCGTTTCTGGTAAGGACAAGCAGATCCTCTTTCTCTCAGACAATCCTTCCAGAGGCATCAAAGCCTCTGCATGTCGATCGTGTGTCAAAAAAATAAACTCCATTATAACAAAATGACAATCCCATACTCACATCTTACAATATATATATATATATATATATATATATATATATATATATATATATATATATATATATATATATTACTTGTAGGCACTGTAACAGATCACATGTTTTATCATCTGATTCTAGTGATAGAATAATTTCTAAGCTGTCCACTTTGGAAGTGGCCAGTCTCTGGAATATATATATATATATATATATATATATATATATATATATATATATATATATATATATATATATATATATATATACAGTGCCTACAAGTAGTATTCAACCCCCACGACACCTCAGCTTATTCCAGAGACTGGCCACTTCCAAAGTGGACAGCTTAGAAATTATTCTATCACTAGAATCAGATGATAAAACATGTGATCTGTTACAGTGCCTACAAGTAGTATTCAACCCCCTGCAGATTTAGCAGGTTTGATAAGATGCAAATAAGTTAGAGCCTGCAAACTTCAAACAAGAGCAGGATTTATTAACAGATGCATAAATCTTACAAACCAACAAGTTATGTTGCTCAGTTAAATTTTAATAAATTTTCAACATAAAAGCGTGGGTCAATTATTATTCAACCCCTAGGTTTAATATTTTGTGGAATAACCCTTGTTTGCAATTACAGCTAATAATCGTCTTTTATAAGACCTGATCAGGCCGGCACAGGTCTCTGGAGTTATCTTGGCCCACTCCTCCATGCAGATCTTCTCCACGTTATCTAGGTTCTTTGGGTTTCTCATGTGGACTTTAATCTTGAGCTCCTTCCACAAGTTTTCAATTGGGTTAAGGTCAGGAGACTGACTAGGCCACTGCAACACCTTGATTTGTTCCCTCTTGAACCAGGCCTTGGTTTTCTTGGCTGTGTGCTTTGGGTCGTTGTCTTGTTGGAAGATGAAATGACGACCCATCTTAAGATCCTTGATGGAGGAGCGGAGGTTCTTGGCCAAAATCTCCAGGTAGGCCGTGCTATCCATCTTCCCATGGATGCAGACCAGATGGCCAGGCCCCTTGGCTGAG
This sequence comes from Anomaloglossus baeobatrachus, assembly GCF_048569485.1. Taxonomy (NCBI): domain Eukaryota; kingdom Metazoa; phylum Chordata; class Amphibia; order Anura; family Aromobatidae; genus Anomaloglossus; species Anomaloglossus baeobatrachus. The sequence continues at coordinate 180,201,344 of NC_134354.1, forward strand.
AAACAGCTCCACAGCAAGATGCTGCCACCACCATGCTTGACTGTAGGGATGGTATTCTTGGGGTCGTATGCAGTGCCATCCAGTCTCCAAACGTCACGTGTGTGGTTGGCACCAAAGATCTCGATCTTTGTCTCATCAGACCAGAGAACCTTGAACCAGTCTGTCTCAGAGTCCTCCAAGTGATCATGAGCAAACTGTAGATGAGCCTTGACATGACGCTTTGAAAGTAAAGGTACCTTATGGGCTCGTCTGGAACGGAGACCATTGCGGTGGAGTACGTTACTTATGGTATTGACTGAAACCAATGTCCCCACTGCCATGGGATCTTCCCGGAGCTCCTTCCTTGTTGTCCTTGGGTTAGCCTTGACTCTTTGGACAAGCCTGGCGTCGGCACGGGAGGAAACTTTCAAAGGCTGTCCAGGCCGTGGAAGGCTAACAGTAGTTCCATAAGCCTTCCACTTCCGGATGATGCTCCCAACAGTGGAGACAGGTAGACGCAACTCCTTGGAAAGGGTTTTGTACCCCTTGCCAGCCTTGTGACCCTCCACGATCTTGTCTCTGATAGCCTTGGAATGCTCCTTTGTCTTTCCCATGTTGACCATGTATGAGTGCTGTTCACAAGTTTGGGGAGGGTCTTAATTAGTCAGAAAAGTCTGGAAAAAGAGATAATTAATCCAAACATGTGAAGCTCATTGTTCTTTGTGCCTGAAATACTTCTTAATACTTTAGGGGAACCAAACAGAATTCTGGTGGTTTGAGGGGTTGAATAATAAATGACCCTCTGAATAAACTTTTCACAATTTAAAAAAAATAAAAAAAAAGAAATAACATTCTTTTTTGCTGCAGTGCATTTCACACTTCAAGCTGATCTACAGTCCAAATGTCACAATGCCAAGTTAATTCCGAATGTGTAAACTTGCTAAATCTGCAGGGGGTTGAATACTACTTGTAGGCACTGTATACAGTTAGGTCCAGAAATATTTGGACAGTGACACAATTTTCGCGAGTTGGGCTCTGCATGCCACCACATTGGATTTGAAATGAAATCTCGACAACAGAATTCAAGTGCAGATTGTAACGTTTAATTTGAAGGTTTGAACAAAAATATCTGATAGAAATTGTAGGAATTGTACACATTTCTTTACAAACACTCCACATTTTAGGAGGTCAAAAGTAATTGGACAAATAAACCAAACCCAAACAAAATATTTTTATTTTCAATATTTTGTTGCGAATCCTTTGGAGGCAATCACTGCCTTAAGTCTGGAACCCATGGACATCACCAAACGCTGGGTTTCCTCCTTCTTAATGCTTTGCCAGGCCTTTACAGCCGCACCCTTCAGGTCTTGCTTGTTTGTGGGTCTTTCCGTCTTAAGTCTGGATTTGAGCAAGTGAAATGCATGCTCAATTGGGTTAAGATCTGGTGATTGACTTGGCCATTGCAGAAGGTTCCACTTTTTTGCACTCATGAACTCCTGGGTAGCCTTGGCTGTATGCTTGGTGTCATTGTCCATCTGTACTATGAAGCGCCGTCCGATCAACTTTGCGGCATTTGGCTGAATCTGGGCTGAAAGTATATCCTGGTACACTTCAGAATTCATCTGGCTACTCTTGTCTGCTGTTATGTCATCAATAAACACAAATGACCGAGTGCCATTGAAAGCCATGCATGCCCATGCCATCACGTTGCCTCCACCATGTTTTACAGAGGATGTGGTGTGCCTTGGATCATGTGCCGTTCCCTTTCTTCTCCAAACTTTTTTCTTCCCATCATTCTGGTACAGGTTGATCTTTGTCTCATCTGTCCATAGAATACTTTTCCAGAACTGAGCTGGCTTCATGAGGTGTTTTTCAGCAAATTTAACTCTGGCCTGTCTATTTTTGGAATTGATGAATGGTTTGCATCTAGATGTGAACCCTTTGTATTTACTTTCATGGAGTCTTCTCTTTACTGTTGACTTAGAGACATATACAACTACTTCACTGAGGGTGTTCTGGACTTCAGTTGATGTTGTGAACGGGTTCTTCTTCACCAAAGAAAGTATGCGGCGATCATCCACCACTGTTGTCATCCGTGGACGCCCAGGCCTTTTTGAGTTCCCAAGCTCACCAGTCAATTCCTTTTTTCTCAGAATGTACCAGACTGTTGATTTTGCTACTGCAAGCATGTCTGCTATCTCTCTGATGGATTTTTTCTTTTTTTTCAGCCTCAGGATGTTCTGCTTCACCTCAATTGAGAGTTCCTTAGACCGCATGTTGTCTGGTCACAGCAACAGCTTCCAAATGCAAAACCACACACCTGTAATCAACCCCAGACCTTTTAACTACTTCATTGATTACAGGTTAACGAGGGAGACACCTTCAGAGTTAATTGCAGCCCTTAGAGTCCCTTGTCCAATTACTTTTGGTCCCTTGAAAAAGAGGAGGCTATGCATTACAGAGCTATGATTCCTAAACCCTTTCTCCGATTTGGATGTAAAAACTCTCATATTGCAGCTGGGAGTGTGGACTTTCAGCCCATATTATATATATAATTGTATTTCTGAACATGTTTTTGTAAACAGCTAAAATAACAAAACTTGTGTCACTGTCCAAATATTTCTGGACCTAACTGTATATGCACACACATACACAGTACTCAGCAGCTCAGCATAAATGAGTATATCCCAACATATCTTTAGTGTCCTTTCAAAATCAACATTTTATGTTATTAGCAATAGCAGCACATGGAAGAAAAATGTCAAAAGCCCTGAGAAAAAAGTAATTGGATGTTAAAGGGAATCTGCCTGCAGGTTTTTGCTACTTTACCTGAACGCAACATGCTGTAGGCAAAGACATTCTGAATCTAGCGATATATCATTTCACTAACTGGTGCAGCCGTTCTGATATAATCAAATATTTAATTTTTTGCATGTAGAAGAGCTTAACAAGCTGCCCCCTCCACACCAGGCTTTCAATATACATTTCCATAGACATAAGCTGCTAATCACAAAAGGGGCGAAGTCGGACCTCAGTCAAACTAAAGGTGGTGTCACACACAGTGACGATGACAACGACGTCGCTGCTACGTCACCATTTTCTGTGACGTTGCAGCGACGTCCCGTCGCTGTCGCTGTGTGTGACATCCAGCAACGAGCTGGCCCCTGCTGTGAGGTCGTTGCTCGTTGCTGAATGTCCTGCTTCATTTTTTCGTCGTCGCTCTCCCGCTGTGAAGCACACATCGCTGTGTGTGACAGCGAGGAGAGCGACGAAATGAAGCGAGCAGGGAGCAGGAGCCGGCGTCTGGCAGCTGCGGAAAGCTGTAACCACTGTAAACATCGGGTAACCAAGGGAACCTTTGTTACAAGCCTCCGCCGATCTTGCTGCTAGTGCCGGCTCCTGCTCTGTGCACATGTAGCTGCAGTACGCATCGGGTAATTAACCCTATGTGTACTGTAGCTAGGAGAGCAAGGAGCCAGCGCTAAGCAGTGTGCGCGGCTCCCTGCTCTCTGCACATGTAGCGACGTTATGATCGCTGCTGCGTCGCTGTGTTTGACAGCTAAGCAGCGATCATAACAGTGACTTACAAGGTCGCTGTTACGTCACAGAAAATGGTGACGTAACAGCGATGTCGTTGTCGCTGTCGCTATGTGTGAACCCAGCTTAATGATAAAGCCAGGACTTAAATTTACTTTGCAGGTAAACAAAAACACACTTTGAGATAAGAGAGACTGTAATCAGAATGTTAACTCTTAAGCTGGGTTTACACACTGCAACATCGCAAAGGACATCGCTGTAACGTCACCGGTTTTGTGACGTAACAGCGACCTCCCTAAGTCTCTGCTAAGTCTCTGGTGAGCGTTCAAACAGGCAAACCTGGCCAACAACGCAACAGCGATCCGGACCTGCAGAGCGACCTAGCTGGTTGTTGGGGACGTTGATAAGCAGCCTTTTGAAAGGGAAGTTGCTAACAAAGTTGCTGCAAAGTCTTTCACACACTGAAACTTCATGCTGCACAGCGGGAAACAAAGGACCTAGGAATGGTCCTGAACGATTTGTAACGATTACAACTTCACAGCAGGGGCCAGGTCGCTGATAGGTTTCACACACTGCAACATCGCAAACAACATCGCTATTGCGTCACAAAACCGGTGACGTTACAGCGATGTCGTTTGAGATGTTGCAGTGTGTAAACCCAGCTTTACAGCATGCTGTGTTCAGATTACATGTCAAAAACCTGCTGATAGATTCTCTTTAACAGCTAAGCAGAAGCATCCCATGATGAGAAGGGTTGAATAAAATCGACAAGCAAGTTTACTGGAGTCAGCTAAAGAAGTAGAAAGCCAAACCAGGGTGTTTCCCATTGCAGAATATGGCATACAGTGCAGCACGGAATGGCATGCATGGGTGTCACCTGTTCTAAAACCAATGTATCAAAAACCCTGCCAACAATTTGCACTGGTCCATGCTGAAAAATATGAAGGCTACTGGGACTCTAAATGTTTTTGGAACTGATGGCTTAAAAAATGCATGGTATTGCAAAGATGAGGAGTGCAAAGAAAAATGCAGTGTTCCTACAATGAAACGTTGCAGCAGTGTCCTTATGTGGGGCTGTATAAGTGCTGCTGGTATCGAGGAGCTACATTTTATTGATTGTAACATGAATTCAATGATGTACTGCTCTATATTAACTTCACGATCGACCGATTTTTCGTTTTCAGGGTTTTTTTTCGCCATTCTTCCGAGAGACGTAACTTTTTTATTTTTCGGTCAATATGGTCATGTGAAGGCTCATTTATTTGTGAAACGAGCTGCACTTTTAAATTAAATCATAAGTTTTACCATATAGTGTACTGGAAAATGGCAAAAAAATTGAAAAGCGGAAAAATTACAAAAAAAGGGCTATATAGTGCGATAGCACTATTGTATTTGATATATTTTATTCACTGTGTTCACTATATGGTACAACTGATGTGGCAGTGTGATGCCTGAGGGCGGTTCGAGTTCGTAGACACCAAACATAAATAGGTTTCCTTTTATCTAAAGGGTTAAAAAAAATCAGAAGTTTGTCCGAAAAAAGTGGCGTACGTTTTATGCAATATTCCGTGACCTGTAATGTTCTCATTTTTAGGGATCTATGGCTCAGTGATGGCTTATTTTTTGCGTCTCACGCTGACAGTTTAAACTCTACTTTTTTGCGCAGATGCTACATTATGATCGCAAAATTTGTGGTGACTAAAAAACGCAATTTTGGCGTTTGGAAATTTTTTGTCGCTATGCCGTTTACCAATCAGATTAATTGAGTTTATATTTTGATAGATCGGGCATTTCTGACGATACCAAATATGTGTATATTTTTTATTTTTTTTTAACCCTTTAATTTTCAATGGGGCGAAAGGGGGGTGAGTTGAACTTTTAGGTTTCTTTATTTTTTAAAAAAAATTTAAAAATTTTTTAACTTTTTTTATTTTACTAGGTCCCCTAGGGGACTATATGGATCAGCAATATGATCGCTCTTCCATATCTGCTGATCACAGCTTGTTTGCAAGCAGCCTTGGTGGAAGGAGCTGCTGTGGATTCTGCTGAAGTTGGATCCTCTCCATTTTGGTTGTGTATTGCCTGTTTGTCTTCCCTACCATCTTGTACCATCTTAGTGCAGCGGTGGATCTAGTGAACCTCACCTGTCTCTCACTAGTTAGGGCATCTATAGGATTTCCCAGGGTCTCAGGGTGCTGCTTGGCGACAGTTGCAGAGACTGTATAGCGTCTGGCTAGGAGAGTAGGGACAGCTACAGGTGAGAATAGGAGGTGTCTAGGTGTCCATCTACCCTCTCACTAGTCCCAGGGCCCACCATTGTTATTGTTTCCCCATGCCCTTGTCTGTGGTGCTTTTGAGGTGTTTTTCGTTTTGCATCAGACTTCAGTTGGTCTGAACACGCTCGCCACGCTCGTTGCATGACACAATCAAAGCACATAAAGAAGAATTCTGAAGAAAGAAGTTGAGCATCACTCTCTATTTAGTATCCAGAGTCTAAAAGAGTCAAATAGTCATGCAAAGGTTCTTTATTATAGTAAAGGTACAGTCACACTTAAGCAACGCTCCAGCGATCCCACCAGCGATCTGACCTGACAAGGATCGCTGGAGCGTCGCTACATGGTCGCTGGTGTGCTGTCAAACAGGCAGATCTCCACAGCGATCAGAGATTAGCCACCAGCGACCCGTCTAACGACGCAGTGTTTGGTAACCATGATACACATCGGGTTACTAAGCAAAGCGCTTTGCTTATAGTTACCCAATGTGTACCTTCGCTACGTGTGCAGGGAACAGGGAGCCAGCTTTTAGAAGCTGCGGACGCTGGTAACCAAGGTAAATATCGGGTAACCAAGCAAATACTTTGCTTGGTTACCCGATGTGTATCTTGGTTACCAGCGTCCTCAGAAGCCGGCTCCCTGCTCCCTGCACATTCAGATTGTTGCCCTCTCGCTGTCAAACACAGCGATGTGTGCTTCACAGCGGGAGAGCAACGACCAAAAAAATGGTCCAGCAAGATCGCTGTTGTGTCACAAAAACGTGACTCAGCAGCGATGTCGCTAGCGATGTCGCTTAGTGAGACGTGGCCTTAACAGAGCCTGCAAGCTGTTTCAGCCTGACTGACATACTCCTCCAGGCAACCTTTACTTAGAGACCTTGAGAAAGGCCGCAAGGCTGAAAGGTTGGTCTTATCCAAGATTGGTTGATCTGTTACTATAATAAAGAACCTTTGTATGAATATTTGACTCTTCATTTGTGGACCTGAGATAATCATTTAGATATAAGATTTTTTTTCTCATGGGCACAACATTATTTTTCTGGCAGTATATTCAAGAATATGCTTAAATATTCTTAAATACAGGGTCTAAAGGAGGTCGTTCTTGAAGAATTAAAAAAGATAGCTGTTGCAATATGTCATCAACTTGTTCATTCCATGTCTAGAAGACTTGGTGCTGTCCTTAAAATTGGTCATACAAAATGAAAGATGCATTTGTTTTTAATGTGGGGTGTATTCATTTTTGCATCAATTTGCAAAAAAAATCCCTGAAGATTTTGTAATGAAAACTATATATTAGTATCCATACTTTCATATTAGGAGTTCAACAGATGATAGATAGATAGATAGATAGATAGATAGGTAGATAGATAGATAGATAGGTAGATAGATATGACGTCAATTAGGAGCTATTAACAAGGGAAAAGTTTCAAAAGTAAATATAACAAAAAATGTAAACGTTCAATTTTAAAAATGATGAAAGCAGATTCAATACATATTGGAATCAGAAAAGTACAAATGAGCCATCTCCATTATTCCACTGCAAGTCTGTGAGGCCAGAATTCTTTGAAATGCTGAATTAACAAAATTAAAATGAGGCATGCATTATAGAGATTATCATTAGGCAGGGAACTGTCAAAACAGAGTAGAAAAATAATAGCAGGGACATCAGCAAGCTAGCAGTAAGCATTAAGTCGGATTTGATGGCACTGCGTTTATTGTTGCAATGCTGAATGGAGCAGGCAGTCAGATGAGGGTATTCATTAGTTATTGTATTCGGACAATCTAAAGCTACGCTGCGTACACTGAGGATAATAATACGAGTCAGGACCTATATCATCTACTTCTCTAAGCCTGAAATAATGGCATCTGACCCATAATGAGAGTGGGGAGAACTCCCAGGGCCCTATGTCAAGGCTTGGAATGGCACTCCCAGCACATACTACCGGTACAAAGAGACACTTATCTACACAGCGGGATTTTATGTCCATAGATTGAATTGTATATATCTGCATGTTGTTAAACATAAAAATATTTCTTGTTGGGCAATTTTTAACTACAACCCCTGGTAAAAATGATGGACTCACCTGGCTCTGAGGATGTTCATTCAGTTGTTTACTTTTGTTTGAAAAAGCAGATCACAGACATGGCACAAAACGAAAGTTATTTAAAATGGCAACTTTCTGGCTTTAAGGGGTACTTTGCACGCTGCGACATCGCTAGCATCGGCTAGCGATGCCGACCCCGATAGTACCCGCCCCCGTCGCACATGCGATATTTTGTGATAGCTGCCGTAGTGAACATTATCGCTACGGCAGCTTCACACGCACTTACCTGCCCTGCGACGTCGCTCTGGCCGGCGACCCACCTCCTTCCTAAGGGGGCGGGTCATGCGGCGTCACAGCAATGTCACACGGCAGGCCAATAGAAGCGGAGGGGCGGAGATGAGCGGGACGTAAACATCCCGCCCACCTCCTCCTTCCGCATAGTCAGTGGAGGCAGGTAAGGGGATGTTCCTCACTCCTGCGGCTTCACACACAGCGATGTGTGCTGCCGCAGGAACGAGGAACAATATCGTATCTCCTATTGGTGCGACATTATGAAAATGACTGATGCTACACAGATCACCGATTTTCGACGCTTTTGCGATCGTTTATCGGCGCATCTAGGCATTACACGCTGCGACGTCGTTACCGGCGCCAGATGTGCGTCACTTTCACTTTGACACCGACGATATCGCAGTAGCGATGTCGCAGCGTACAAAGTACCCCTTAGAAACACTAAAGAAAATCATGATAACATAATGTGCTAGCCAGTAACGGTTACTTTTCCAGACCAAACAGGGGAAAAAATTATGGAATCACTCAATTCTGAGGAAAAAATCATGAAAAACAAAAGAACACTCTAATATACCACTAGTATTTTGTTGCACCACCTCTGTCTTTTATAACAGCTTGCAGTCTCTAAGGCATGGACTTATTGAGTGTCAAACAGTACTCTTCATCAATCTTGCTCCAACTTTCTCTGATTGCTGTGGCCAGATCAGCTTTGCAGGTTGGAGCCTTGTCATGGACCATTTTCTTCAACTTCCACAAAAGATTTTCAATTGGATTGAGATCTGGACTATTTGCAGGCCATGACATTGACCTTATTTGTCTTCTTTCAAGGAGTGTTTTCACAGTTTTTGCTCTATGGCAGGATGCATTATCATCTTGATAAATGATTTCATCATCCCCAAATATCCTTTCAATTGATGGGATAAGAAAAGTGTTCAAAATTTCAATATAAACTTGGGCATTTATTGAAGATGTAATGACAGCCATCTCCCCAGTGCCTTTACCTGACATGCAGCCCCATATCATCAATGACAGTGGAAATTTACATGTTCTCTTCAGGCAGTCATCTTTTTATTGTTTAGCTTTTCTGTATGTAAATCCCATTTCCTTTAGGTGGTTTCTTACAGTTCGGTCACAGACATTGACTCCAGTTTCCTCCCATTCATTCCTCATTTGTTTTGTTGTGCATTTCCTGTTTTGGAGACATATTGCTTTAAGTTTCCTGTCTTGACACTTTGGTATGTTCATTGGTCTACCAGTATGTTTGCCTTCAACAACCTTCCCATGTTGTTTGTATTTGGTCCAGATTTTAGACACAGCTGACTGTGAACAACCAATATCTTTTGCAACATTGCGTGATGATTTACCCTTTTTTAAGCGTTTGATAATCCTCTCCTTTGTGTCAGTTGACATCTCTCTTGTTGGAGCCATGATTCAGGTCAGTCCACTTGGTGCAGCAGCTCTCCAAGGTGTGATCACTTCTTTTTAGATGCAGACTAATGAGCAGATCTTATTTGATGCAGGTGTTTTGGGAATGAAAATTTACAGGGTGATTCCATAATTTTTTCCTCAGAATTGAATGATTATATAATTTTTCCCCCTGTTTGGTCTTGAAAAGTAACCGTTACTGACTAGCACATTATGTTTTAATGATTTTTTTTTTAGTGTTTCTTAAAGCCAGAAAGTTGCCATTTGAAATGACTTTAGTTTTGTTCCATGTCTGTGATCTGCTTTTTTAAACAAAAGTAAACAACTGAATGACCATCCTCAGAGCCAAGTGATTCCATAATTTTTGCCAGGGGTTGTATATAGAACTAGACTAATCACTAAAATAATTCTTGCTCGAAATTTTATATCGCTGTACATTATTAAACAAGAGCTCTAATATATATCTGCTCTTCTGGAAAAACTCAAATATTTGGAAACCCTTTAGCCATACCACTATGTAATAATATTATTTAGATATGACAATAATTTGAAGGAAATTGAGTGACAAATGTGACGCCCTGGCAAAACCAGGTACTCAAAGATAGGCCCCCGCATAACACCATCCCTCACCTAAGTAACACACAGCCGACCTGAAACCCTAGTCACCCCCCCTTAGGGAAAGATAGGCACACCAGTGTGGAAACGCCCACCCAGGGGTCTAGACAGCCCGGGGCAGGAAAACAAGCAGTTCAGTTCTGAGTCAGAGGAGTTTGTAGTGCTAGTTTGGAGTTCAAGTTCAGAGGAGTGGAAGCTGGGGCTAGGTGTAGCTCCAGCTGGAGGAAAAGCTCACGTTGAACGGTGCCAGGGTCGGAGACCTGGTACCTTGGCTAGGTGGCAAACGGTGGTCTCCGTCAGCAGGAGACGGGAAGACGGCTCCGCAGATCCGAGGAGGACCGGGACAGGGTTGTAGCCCGCCAGTACCGACACGGAGAACTGACCCAGAAACCGTAGCACAGAGGGGGGTACTCGGACCCTGAAGCCAGGACCGAAACCAGCGGCCTAGCTAATTAACCGATTGAGGGCAGGATTATAGGTCCTGTCCCACCCAAAGTCCCTAAAGAAGACAACAGCCCACCGATAGGGATAAGGCCACCGCCAGGGCCCATAGATCCCACGGGCCAGCGTCTGCGAGCATGGCTCCTTAGGCCACATCCAGCCGGGAGCGGACTCCTGAATTCCAGACCAGGCAGTCCACCATATACAAACCAAGTGCAGAGGGAAAAGGACAGCGACCACCAGCCCGGGTGGGGGACCTGAATGCAACCGGCCGCGGCGGCCGGACACCAGCACCTTGGTTTACCAAAAGACTCATGTGATTCATTTACTGTGATTAACCAAACATCCCCCCGCTTGTCCGGGCGCGCCGGCCCTTGCCATCGCTATACCCTGCACAAAGACACTGGGTCCCGGGGTAACCATCCCTACCCATGGAGGGCTTAACATCCAGCTGCCACTACATCTCCCCCGGGTGCCCCACAACAGCAGCGGTGGTGTCCTCACCACACACTGTGGGTGGCGTCACGAACTTAATACGGCCTAGCCCATACATCTACGTCCCTCCTTTTTATTCGGCGTGTCCGCATGACCCCCGGGTCCTGAGGATCCCTCGAGCTACAGACACACACAGCGGGTCCGGACCCGAGCAGCGGTGGCTGCTGGCATGGGGGCGGCACACAAATACTTGTTTCTATGAGAGGGTAAGACATAACTAGAGCTTCACACACAGCCACTACCAAGGTCTGGGGAAAATAGCTTAAAGGGAATCTGTCACCAGGTTTTTGCCACTTCATCTAAGTGCAGCATTATGTAGGAAAAGAGACCAGGAATCTAATTATTGTTATTATTATTATTTATTATTATAGCGTCATTTATTCCGTGGCGCTTTCCAAGTGAAAGAGGGTATACGTACAACAATCATTAACAGTACAAAACAGACTGGTATAGGAGGAAAGAGGACCCTGCCCGTGAGGGCTCACAGTCTACGGGGAATGGGTGATGGTACAATAGGTGAGGACAGAGCTGGTTGCGCAGTGGTCTACTGGACTGAAGGCTATTGTAGGTTGTAGGCTTGTTGGAAGAGGTGGGTATTGAGGTTCCTCTAATGATCGATCACTTACTTTACTGTGTGCAGTAGTTTTGACACAATCAGAGTACTCAGGTCGGGGTCACATGAGCAGATGAATCGGACAAGGGCAATGCAAATAAATCTCACATTGCACTCAGCCCAATGTTATTCAATGATGCAGGTCAGATCTATGAGTTTTTCCTCAGCTGTAATTGGACTGTGGAAAAAATGGCAGCATGCTGGGTGTTTTGAATCATGTGCACCCATACAAGACTATGGGTGTGGGTGAAACATCGGACTGTACTCGGATGTCATCCGAGTGCATTGCAATATACGCAGAGAAAGACAATGTGCTCAGATTCTCACATGTGAGAAAATTGGAGCATAGTAGAATGATCCTCGGCCCACAGCAGAGTTTGAGCCCAGTGTCTTTAGCATATAGCATTTGATTCTCTAGTATTGGATGCTATATATTTGCGCAACCTGGCCATAGATGTAGCAGGAAGTAGAGCTCAGAAAGCTTACCATACCCACACCACAGCTTTCTGTGTACATTGTCTATTGACAGTGAGCTTCTTATCAGAGGGCAGGGCATGGTAGGACAACATGGCATGAGGCAGCTAGTCACAGCAATGATAATGTCCTAGTGATCAAACCTTCATTGTAAGTAAACAACAGCACACAGCTTAATAAATATCACACTGCTGAAATCTTTGTTTCAGTCCCTATCTTTTGCTGTCTTCAGATTACATACGGTAGCAAAATCCTGCTGACAGATTCCCTTTAACACCTTAAGGACTGGGAGATTTATCATTTTTGTGTTTTTGTTTTTTCATCCGCTTTTTCCAAAAGCCATAACATGGGTGATTTGAACTTCTATATATTTTTTTTATTCTTTTTTCATGGTTTTAAACTTTTTTTTTCTACTTTGTACTGTATTTGATAATCCCCCTTAGGGGACTTGAACCTATAGTAGTCTAATCAATTTTTCTATATGCCACAGTATTGCTGTGTATAGAACATCTCACAGTCTCCTATGAACATCAGCCATGAGCCGGCTTATACAGGAGTACTGTGATGACAGACACAGGGGTCATCAGCTGACCCCTGGCTTTAATGACATAGGTGTTCCACGATTGCGTCACGGGAGCATCAATGAGAACTCAGAACAGCAAGCCTCCTCTCTGTTCTTCCTCCCTCCCTCCTCCCCCTGTAATGTCAGACACAGGGAGAAAGGACAAGCAGCTAGACAGGCGGTAATAACTAGCAAAACCCAACTCATCTATTAGATATTCTGTAGCTGCTATCAATCAAGTAACAGTGAATTTCACAAACTTTACATGCCTATATTTCAGAAAGTATACATCCTATCTCTCAACTAAAGTTATGTTTACATATGACAATCCTGGGGGTTAAGCGGGCTTTACACGCTGCAATCTCACTAGCGAGATCGCAAGCGATCGTACCCGCCCCCGTCGGTTGTGTGACACGGGCAAATCGCTGCCCGTGTGGCACAACCTCGCTTAACCCTGTCACACGCACTTACCTGCCCTGCGACATCGCTCTGGCCAGCAAACCAGCTTCTTTCTAAGGGGGCGGTTCGTGCGGCGTCACAGCGAAGTCACACGGCAGGCGTCCAATAGAAGCAGAGGGGCGGAGATGAGCGGGGCGTAACATCCCTCCCAACCTCCTTCCTTCCGCATTGCTGGTGGAGGCAGGTAAGGAGATGTTTGTCGCTCCTGCAGTGTCACACACAGCGATGTGTGGTGCCGCAGGAACGAGGAACAACATCGCTAATAAGCAGAGAACGATTTTTTGTTTCAGGACGACCTTTCCGCGGCAAACGATTTTGACCGCTTTTGCAATCGTTTAAGGTCGCTCAAAAGTGTCACACACTGCGATATCGTTAATGACACCGGATGTGCGTCACAAACACCGTGACCCCGACGATAATTCATTAACGATATCGTAGCGTGTAAAGCCCGCTTTAGTCCTCTTTCAATAGCAAATAGAATAAAAAATAAAAAAGTTATACTCACATAATCCAGGCTCTCTGTCAGCTCCATCTACTCTTCCATCTGCTGCAGCAGTGGGCGCTGGACGGCGCGATGACATCATCATCATGTATCGCGACATTCAACGTCCTCTGAACGCGCCGAAGTTCATAACAGAACATGGCGCTAATTACAGTTCCTGTACTCTTGTTCCAGGAGACGCAAAATCAATTAAATGCGAGGAAGGAGCGACAGCAGCAGGGCGTTGGCAGAGAGAGGGGTAAGTGGTGCCAGTGACAAACATAGCTCCTCTGTGCCCGCGCCTCAGCTGTCAGTGTGCTGAATGACTGTGGCTGGAGGTAAGTGATGGGGGGCTGCAGGCATTCAGCTAAGTTGGGGGGGAGTGTTTTCTCCGAAATGCCTCCTCCTTGGGTAGGCAGGAGGTAAAGCCCTAGGCAAGTTTTTATCTTGCCTACCCCTCATCCCAGCCCTACTTCCAGCTACCTAATTCCCACTGAGCACAACTATGAAGTCATTGGTCGGCAATTGCAAAAGGAGCTGCAAGCAGCTGATCTTTATGATTTTTGTGTCTAAGTGCAGAACATTCCTCAGACAACTATTAATAACTTCATTATTAGTATGCCAATGCATGTAAGTGCGGGTTTAATTGCATTCAGAGATTACACACTCAATACTGAATAAATGGAGATCTTTTGAAAATTTTGTTTCCATTTCTTCATAATTTACATACCATTAACATGTCTATTAATCCTGTAATTTTTAGATCTTCATTACTTTTTGTTGCAATTTCAATTTGATTACATACAAAACATACAAAGTTGAAATAAGAACAGGCTGCTGGTTAAAATATCATCAGCAGTTGCCGGGATGAGTTGATACCAGCATGGCCACCTTGCTAGATCTGGAGGAACAACCAGTTGAGATGAATATGTACATGTTGTAAATCTGCAAGGCAATTTGCAACAAAACCTGCCACTGCAGACCCAACTATGGAAACTGGAACACATACCTTTCGACATACTGTAGATTGTCAAAAACTGTAAATTAGCCCTAAATGGAAAATATATAGAGTTGAATGAGTACCTAACTATTCATACTCGCTATAATCTTTACGAGTACTTGTTCCACCCCTGCAGTGGTCGAACTACTCGGATCCGGGGGGTTGCTGCTGTGGCTCGAGGGTCTCCGGACTCAGGGTCTCGCGGCCACTCAAATGTAAATGGGACTATTTACAGGGGATAAGAGTTTGTGACGCCACCTGTGGTTCGCGGTAAGTGGAGTACCGCCGCTGCCGATGGGAGTACCCGGGGGAGATGGAGTGGAGCAGCCAGATGACGTTCCCTCCCCGGGTAGGGGAGGCCCCGGGACTCTGAATGGTGGGATGCTGGTAGTAGAGGAGCGCAGTGCTGGTTGGAAGCAGGGGAGGACCATGTACTCACTTAGGCAGTATTGGTGATGATGCGACCGCAAAGCAGACTCTGACAACAAGGTAAACCAAGTCTCTGGGTGCCGCTGCCCTCTTGGGGGAGCCTGTCCGGGTATCCGTCCCCTATAATACTGCCGGGTGGTCCGGATCCTGCCTCCATGCACAAATTAGAAGTGTTCTGGTGGCCCGTTGGCGTAAAGCTGTCTGGGCCCCGGTCCCTACTTGTTGGTAGTGGAGCTGCGCTCTCAAGGGCTCACACTTGGGATTTCTGTGGGCTGAGTGGGTTGGAAAACCCTATCCCCCTCGTTGTGCTAGTGCCCCTGATCTCTGAGCTTCTTGGGGACAGTCCATAAAGTCAATATCCTCCACAGGTTAATTGCCTGAAGCTACTCCCTGACCTAGGGTTCTGTAACCTGCTGTGCTTTCGGTATTAGACTCGAGGTGCTGAGCATCCTCCAAGACCAGGTCTAGGCACCCAGCCTCAATATCCTGCGACCGGGTCTCTGACTCCTCCGGGCCCAGACTACCGTCTGCGACCTAACCTGTAACCCCCTGGGAGCCACACACTCCCAGCTCCTCACTTCTCGAGGGCTAACACTCCACTCTCTACTTCTCCTTCCTTCCCTCCCACCAGTTTGCCTGACCCCTAGGTGGGCGGCCCTATTCCAGCTCAGCAGCCCACTGGTGTGTCTGACAGGGTGTGGTGTGAGGTGTGGTTGGGATTTGGATGCGGATGGAGGCAGTACCATAGGTTGGGAACCCAGAACCATGGGGGGTTGAGAGCTGCACTAAAGAGCAGCAAGTACAGTACCCTTTGACGCCCTGACTAGTCCAGGGGCGTCACATACTGTCAAATACTTGCGTATTCATTCAGAATAGCGCGTGCAATGCAAGTCAATGGGGAAACACTTACAAAGTAAGGCTATGTGCGCACATTGTGTTTTTTTCCACGGAAACGCTACGTTTTGAACTGCACCATAACTGCATGCATTCAGCTTCCCCAGCAAAGTTTATGAGAAAGCCATAAAATCAATGCACATGCTGCGTTTGTAAACACAGCGTTTTGGATGCCCAAAATCGCTGTGGGAAAAAAAGCAGCATGTCACTTCTTTTGTGCGTTGTAGCTGTGTTCTCCACCCATTGAAATCAATGATGTGGGTCAGAACGCAACCAAAATGCACTTGGACTGCATTTTTGTTGCGTTCCGTGTGCTTTTTTGACAAGCAAAACACATGTCTTTTCAGTCTCTGTGATGTCGGTCAATTTCTGTCTGTAGATGTCGGTGAATCTCCCTCTGTCTGTCGGTCGGTCGGTCTCTCTCTCTGTTGGTCGGTCTCTCTGTCTGTCTGTCCCTTTCTCTGTCCGTCGGTCAGTCTCTCCCCCTCTCTCATACTCACTGATCCCCGATCACCGGCGCGGCGCTGCACGGCGTTCACACTGCTCCGGCGGCTTTTTCTCTTTTGAAAATGCCGGCCGCTCATTATTCATTCTCGTATTCCCTGCTTTCCCTGCCCACGGCGCCTATGATTGGTTGCAGTCAGACACGCCCCCACGCTGAGTGACAGCTGTCTCACTGCAACCAATCACAGCCGCAGGTGGGCGGTTCTATATCGTGCTGTAAAATAAATAAATAAATAAATAATTAATTAAAAAAATATGACGTGCGGTTTCCCCCAATTTTGATACCAGCCAAGATAAAGCCACACGGCTGAAGGCTAGTATTCTCAGGATGGGGAGCGCCACGTTATGGGGAGCCCCCCAGCCTAACAATATCAGCCAGGAGCCGCCCGGAATTGCCGCATCCATTACATGCGACAGTCCTGGGACTTTACCTGGCTCATCCCGAATTGCCCTGGTGCGGTGGCAATCGGGGTAATAAGGGGTTAATGGCAGCAGCCCATAGCTGCCACTAAGTCCTAGGTTAATCATGACAGGTGTCTCCCCGAGATACCATCCATAATTAACCTGTAAGTGAAAGTAAATAAACACATACACCCGAAAAAATCCTTTATTTGGAATAAAAGACAAAAAAACACCCTCTTTCACCACTTTATTAAAATCCCCAAATACCCCTTCAGGTCCGGCGTAATCCAGAGGTCCCGCGACGCATCCAGCTCTGCTACATGAAGCTGACAGGAGCGGCCGTAGGACACCGCCACTCCTGTGAGCTCCACGCAGCAACTGAAGTGAATCGCGCTGTCAGCGGGGACGTCACTGAGGTAATGCCGGTGTGTGTGCGGTGATGATGAGGGCTGTAGTGTCGGGATGTGTGCGGGGATGTAGGCGGTAATGTTGGGATGTGTGTGGGGATGTCGGGATGTGTGCAGGGATGTCGGCGGTAATGTCGGGATGTGTGCGGGGATGTCGAGATGTGTGCGGGGATGTCGGCGGTAATGTCGGGATAAAGGCTGTAATGTCGGGATGTATGCGGGGATGTAGGTGGTAATGTCGGGATGTGTGCGGGGATATCGGCGGTAATGTCGGGATGTGTGCGGGGATGTAGGCGGTAATGTCGGGGTGTAGGCTATAATGTCGGGATGTGTGCGAGGATGTCAGCGGTAATGTCGGTATGTGTGCGGTGATGTCAGGATGTGGGCGGGGATGTCAGCGGTAATGTCGGGATGTGTGCGGTGATATCGGCGTTAATGTCGGGATGTGTGCGGTGATGTAGGTTGTAATGTCGGGATGTGTGCGGGGATATCGGCGGTAATGTCGAGATGTGTGCGGGGATGTAGGCGGTAATGTCGGGGTGTGTGCGGGGATGTCGGCGGTAATGTCGGGGTGTGTGCGGGGATGTCGGCGGTAATGTCGGGGTGTGTGCGGGGATGTCAGCGGTAATGTCGGGATGTGTGCGGTGAAGATGATAATCAGGATGCCACATACAGACAGAGCCGCGGTATGACAATGAAGTCGGATGCAGTTCACCCGTGTTCATTTTCATTGCGCGACTCTGTCTGTATCTGCTGTCAGCCGGCATGTAGCAGAGCTGAATTGCCGGGGGAACGCACTGTCAAAAATGCATCCAGAGACGCATGCAAAACGCATGGAAAAAGCATCCAAAATGCATGCGTTGTGGATGCATTTTATTTTATAAACGCAGTGTCCAGTCTGCCAGAGGGTGCGTTCTTTTCCGCTCTGCGGAGAACGCAAGTGCGCACATAGCCTAACAAGTAACCCAAATGCCGTACTATTCGTGCGAGTAGCAAATAGTGCAAAATTCGGGTTACTCGTTACATTGCGGGTATTTCCCATTGACTTGTATTGCACACGCTATTCGGAATGAATACGCGAGTATTAGACAGTACTCGTTATGAGTATAGCGAGTACGAATAGTTAAGTTTAAAAAATGTATTCTATATTGTTTTACTAACCCTATTGAAGCTTTTAAATGGTGCTCTATAATTGATGCCGCATCTCTCTTCACATTTCCCACATTTCATTTTGCAACAAATAACATCTTCCTTCCAGGATGCTCCTGCAGAAATTAACAAGCTTATCTGACAGCACCTATCCCTCCTGGACGCAAAATAACAGCAATTTCCCAGCTACAAGCAGCAGCCCCTCCTTCTCATAATAGAGCGATAGCACATATATCTGCAAATAAATAAATAAATAATGCTGTAATTAACACTGTTACAACTTGTTCTTCCTTAGAGATTAACTCTATTAGCTGCTTCAATTGTGCATGACATATAAATGACATTACTGAAAGGCTTCCTGTCTAGGAGGACACAATCCAAAGTGACACATCTTGCCACTCCTCATTATGCTGCTCCTGGTCACAGGACTGCAGAAGTGCTATTTCCCTGAGGTCTTTATATGTCTAATTGCTCTAGCAAGGATGCGTTGTTTGTCTGTGCTCTAAAGAGACAGTGATACATTCTGTAACACAGCCACGGTGCGGTGATCCTAGGATCAACGGGAAGATAATTCACTTGATTAGTTGGGCAGTCGTAGGCGGATGATATCATGACATCTGTCAGATGAGAAAAATCAACTGTCCGGAAAGTTTTGTTCACCTCCCACAGCTGATACACAAAATGCAAATAGGCCTCAAGAAATGTAAAAAGCCGAAAATCGTGTCTGTATCTAACACCTACAAAGCCACATTATTTTTTCAGAACGTACATTACTATTAGTTTACCCTCCAAATTCCTTGCTAGAAACTGTTTAGAAGTGTATAACCTGTATAATATATATATATACATATATATATATATATATAAATATATATATATATATATATATATACTGTAGATATCACTACAGTTCATCTTTTCGATGTTAGATCATACTTTTATCTAGCATTTTATATATATATATATACACTACAGTTCAAGGGTTTAGGGTCACTTAGATATTTCCTTATTTTTGAAAGAAAAGCACATTTTTTGTCAATGAGCCTAACATTAAATTAAATAGAAATGCACTCTATACATTGTTAAAGTGGTAAATCACTAGTTTAGCTGCAAACGTCTGTTTTTTAATGCAATATCTGCATAGGTGTATAGAGGCCAACTTCCAACCACCACCACTCCAGTGTTCTAATGGTACATTGTGCTTGCTAACTGTGTTAGAAGGCTAATGGATGTCTGGAAATCCATTGAAAACCCTTGTGCAATTATGGTAGCACAGCTCAAAACAGTTTTGCTGATTGGATAAGCTATAAAACTGACCTTCCTTTGAGATAGTTGAGAATCTGGAGCATTACATTTGTTGGTTCCATTAAACTCTCAAAATGGCCAGAAAAACAGAACTTTCATGTATCGACAGTCTATTCTTGTTCTTAGAAATGAAGGATATTCCATGCGAGAAATTGCCAAGAAACTGAAGATTTCCTACAACAGTGTGTACTACGCCCTTCAGAGGAGAGCACAAACAATCTCTAGAGTCTCTAATTTGAGAAGTCAATGCTTCACAGGTCCTCACCTGGCAGGTTCATTAAATAGTACCCCCAAAACGCCAGTGTCAACGTCTACAGTGAAGAGGCAACTTCGAGATGCTGGCCTTCAGGGCAGAGGGGCAAAGAAAAAGCCATATCTGAGACTGACTAATAAAAGGAAAAGATTAATATGGGCAAAAGAACACAGACATTGGACAGAGGAAGATTGGAAAAAAGTATTATGTACAGACGAATTAAATTTTGAGGTGTTTGGATCACAGAGAAGAACATTTGTGACGCAGAACAACTGAAATAATGCTAGAAAAGTGTCTGACGCCATCTGTCAAGCATGGTGGAGGTAATGTGATGGCCTGGGGTTGCTTTGGTACTGGTAAAGTGGGAGATTTGTACAAGGTAAAAGTGATTTTGAATAAGGAAGGCTATCACTCCATTTTACAATGCCATAACCTGTGGAGAGCGCTTGATTGGAGCCAATTTCATCCTACAACAGGACAATGACCCAAAGCACACCTCCAAATTATGCATGAACTATTTAGGGAAGAAGCAGGCAGTTGGTATTCTATATCTGTAATGGAGTGACCAGCCCAGTCACCAGATCTCAACCCTATTGAGCTGTTGTGGGAGCAGCTTGACCGTATGGTACGCCAAAAGTGCCCATGAAGCCAATCAAACTTGTGGGAGGGGCTTCTGGAAGCATGGGGTGAAATCTCCAGATTAGCTTAGCAAATTAACAGCTAGAATGCCAAAGGTCTGCAAAGCTGGAATTACTGTAAAGGGAGCATTCTTTGACGAAAGCAAAGTTTGAAGGAGAAAATTATTATTTCAAGTAAAAATCATTATTTCTAACCTAGTCAATGTCTGGACTATATTTTCTATTCATAATACAACTCATTTAATAAATAAAAGTATGATTTTTTATGAAAAAAAAAATTGTCTGGGTGACCCCAAATGTTTGAACAGTAGTGTATATATACAGTCATATGAAAAAGTTTGGGCACCCCTATTAATGTTAACCTTTTTTCTTTATAACAATTTGGGTTTTTGCAACAGCTATTTCAGTTTCATATATCTAATAACTGATGGACTGAGTAATATTTCTGGATTGAAATGAGGTTTATTGTACTAACAGAAAATGTGCAATCCGCATTTAAACAAAATTTGACTGGAGCAAAAGTATGGGCACCCTTATCAATTTCTTGATTTGAACACTCCTAACTACTTTTTACTGACTTACTAAAGCACTAAATTGGTTTTGTAACCTCATTGAGCTTTGAACTTCATAGACAGGTGTATCCAATCATGAGAAAAGGTATTTAAGGCAGCCACTTGCAAGTTGTTCTCCTATTTGAATCTCCTATGAAGAGTGGCATCATGGGCTCCTCAAAACAACTCTCAAATGATCTGAAAACAAAGATTATTCAACCTAGTTGTTCAGGGGAAGGATACAAAAAGTTGTTTCAGAGATTTAAACTGTCAGTTTCCACTGTGAGGAACATAGTAAGGAAATGGAAGAACACAGGTACAGTTCTTGTTAAGCCCAGAAGTGGCAGGCCAAGAAAAATATCAGAAAGGCAGAGAAGAAGAATGGTGAGAACAGTCAAGAGACAATCCACAGACAACCTCCAAAGACCTCCATCATCATCTTGCTGCAGATGGTGTCACTGTGCATTGGTCAACAATACAGCGCACATTGCACAAGGAGAAGCTGTATGGTAGAGTGATGCGAAAGAAGCCGTTTCTGCAAGCACGCCACAAACAGAGTCGCCTGAGGTATGCAAAAGCACATTTGGACAAGCCAGTTACATTTTGGAAGAAGGTCCTGTGGACTGATGAAACAAAGATTGAGTTGTTTCGTCATACAAAAAGGCGTTATGCATGGAGGCAAAAAAACACGGCATTCCAAGAAAAGCACTTGCTACCCACAGTAAAATTTGGTGGAGGTTCCATCATGCTTTGGGGCTGTGTGGCCAATGCCGGCACCGGGAATCTTGTTAAAGTTGAGGGTCGCATGGATTCAAATCAATATCAGCAGATTCTTGACAATAATGTGCAAGAATCAGTGACAAAGTTGAAGTTACACAGGGGATGGATATTTCAGCAAGACAATGATCCAAAACACCGCTCCAAATCTACTCAGGCATTCATGCAGAGGAACAATTACAATCTTCTGGAATGGCCATCCCAGTCCCCAGACCTGAATATCATTGAACATCTGTGGGATGATTTGAAGCGTGCTGTCCATGCTCGGCGAACATCAAACTTAACTGAACTGGAATTGTTTTGTAAACAGGCATGGTCAAATATACCTTCATCCAGGAACTCATTAAAAGCTACAGGAAGCGACTAGAGGCTGTGATTTTTGCAAAAGGAGGATCTACAAAATATTAATGTCACTTTTATGTTGAGGTGCCCATACTTTTGCACCAGTCAAATTTTGTTTAAATGCAGATTGGACATTTTCTGTTAGTACAATAAACCTCATTTCAATCCAGAAATATTACTCAGTCCATCAGTTATTAGATATATGAAACTGAAATAGCTGTTGCAAAAACCCAAATTGTTATAAAGAAAAAAGGTTAACATTAATAGGGGTGCCCAAACTTTTTCATATGACTGTACACATATAAATATACACCAAATAGTGAACAAAATTAGTGCTTCTATTACTATAGACAACAAAAGGTGGAAATGTCTAAGGACTTTTAAAGGGACTCTTCTAGGCATGCTCTGTGATCTGTGCAGAGGTCACTGTGCAGAGACAGGCAGTTGGTAATCTATTTCCATCACCTATTATGAATGGTTTGACCCTGTGATGACTGCTGAAAAATTATCTCTATTGAACAGGAACAATCAGCCTAATATTTGGCTTAGCAGTCAGAGTAAGCATTGCACTTTTTTTTTTTTTTTTTTTTTTTTTTTTTTATTTATAGTGATATTATAATTTCAATTTTTTTTTTCTTTAAACATTTTTTTAATCATGCTACAGCCAGTCCAGCTTGCCGATAAAGACGGAGAGAATTGACGAACGGAGTGATTGGCTGCAGCATTCACCTGCACTGTGCTCATGATTTCACTGCTGCAGCCAACAAACAAAGACTAAAACTGTGAACCTGGGGAAGGGTGAGTTACATGTGTTTATTATTGTCAACATGTACAAACCTGTAGGTCACAGGGCACACGTTGAATATTTGGTGAGGTTTTCTTACCTCGGTATTTGTAATAAAAAAATCAGGAGTGTGTAAAAAATTTAAAAATACAGAAGTGGTGCCCATGTTTTTATTATACTTTTCCTCTGATTGTTCCACTCCTGCTTTTGGCTACAAATACTGAGTTGAGCAAAGAACTCTCCAAATCCTCAACGTGTGAATGTGGACTTAGACAGAAAAAAAAAGTTTTTTATGTTATTTAAAGACAACCCTTTCAACAATAGGTAATTTATATGATGCGCCCATGGGGTCCCAAGAGTTACTCGTCACCGGGCCGGTGACGATTTGGGTTGTCACAGCGGCCAGGCCCGGTTTCATGACCTTGGCGTCTCGAAAAGATGGGGATGGGGATGATGGGAGTAGTTATTTGTGACACCACCTGTGGTATGCGGCCAGTTATGAGCCGCCCCTGGAGAAAGTCTCTCTTGCAGCTCTCCACAGGTAGAGATACACCCTAGGGAGGATGTTGCGAGTGGTAAAAGTCGCCTATGGCGCAGGGGCGCGATGATGAGAGCACCGGAATTATGGGACGACACAGAGGGTGCAGTTCAAGTTCTTTACTCACTGAAGTCACACCGTCTTAGGAGTACGGTGTCCCGCTGTGATGGGCTCCAGCCGATCCCTGATAGTTCAGAGGTCAAGGCCAGTGTCTCCTTCTGTGTGTCTTTTCCAGTGGTCTTCTCTCCACCCCAGCTCCTCAGCCGTGGAACGGGTCACGGGTGCCTGCTGCACTCCCCGCAAACCCTGGGATCCGCCTTCTTCCTAAGAACCCGGGTCGAGCCTCCAGCTCCTGACCACGGGCCCCTTTCTGTGCAGTGTCTTCCGACGTTTCTTCCTCAGTCTGACCTGGCACTTGCTGCGCCCGGAGCTAACTGAATGCTGTGTGAGATGGCTCCTCACTTCCCCTGCAGGTGCCCCACTTCCCGGGTTGCTGAACTAGTGGGCAAGAGGTCCCATACCTCATGATGGCCACCCCTGGCACCTACCATAGCCCAGTCCCAGTGACAGTGCTCCCGAGGTGTATGTTGCATGTGTTGTGGTGGTTTACTGGTGATGACCTCATCTGTATCTGAGATGAATACTGCACCCCGGCTAAGGTGCAGTACCCTGTGGCGCCTGAAGCCGCAGGAGCGACACATATAGATTGACACATTTCCTTTAAAAGTGGATTGGCACCTTAGATAGTTCCCCTTTGCTTGTGTTAATGTCACATCCCAATCATGTGCATATCGCCTTTAGAGAATGATTCCTAGATGAGCTGACATCTGCAGCTCAGCTAACATTTCTGCACATGGAGATGTGGGTACATCATGTTTACAAGGGTATCTTTTTTGTGCTTTTCACTTGATTTGTGAGGTGGAGCCTATGTCCATCTATTTTTCCCTTTACAGATATGAGTAGAAGATATAAATAACTATACCATGGAAATCCCCACCAAATATGTACTCGATACACTTTTTACATTTGCGTGTACAGCTATATAGTATAATATGCAATTTTAGCAAGTAATAAGAAAAATAGCTAATTTTAATGGTTTTTATTTTTTTTTCTAACCTGCGATATCTGCAGTTCTAGTGAGAAGAGAAATATAAAAAATACTGATGTATAAAGAGATAATCAGAATAGAATTCAATGATATCGGACAAATGCAAGCAACTACAAAAGTCATACAATGTGGCTTCAAATGTTAGCCTATGATGTTACAACACCAGATCAGCCTAAAATGGTATGAGCATAGCTTTTAAGGAGAACAAGATCTAAAGGTGGTGTCACACATAGCGACGACGACAACGACGTCGCTGATAAGTCACCATTTTCTGTGATGTAGCAGCGACGTCTCGTCGCTGTCGCTGTGTGTGACATCCAGCAACGACCTGGCCCCTGCTGTGAGGTCAACGGTCGTTGCTGAATGTCCTGCTTCATTTTTTGGACGTTGCTCTCCCGCTGTGAAGCACACATCGCTGTGTGTGAAAGCGAGAGAGCGACGAACTGAAGCGAGCAAGGAGCCGGCATCTGGCAGCCTGCGGTAAGCTGTAACCATGGTAAACAAGAAGCCCTTTCCTTGGTTACCCGATATTTACCTTAGTTACTAGCGTCCGCCACTCTCACGCTGCCAGTGCCGGCTCCCTGTTCCCTGCACACGTAGCTGGAGTACACATCGGGTAATTAAGAAAATGGTGACTTAGCAGCGACGTCGTTGTCGTCGTCGCTATGTGTGACACCACCTTAACTCTGGTAGTCTTTTTCTAGCTCGGGAAGCAATCCCTGCTCCATTTTGAAGTCAGATAACCAAAAAGGATAAGGGCTCGTGCGCACGTTGCGTAATTGCACGCATTTACGCTGCGTATTTCACTGCAACGTAAATGCATGCGTCCTGTGTCCCCAGCACAATCTATGAAGATTGTGCATGAGACGTGCGCTCGAAGATTTTATGAACGCAGCAATTTGGGTGCTAAAATTTTGACCCAAATCCGTGCGTACATAAAATGAGCATGTCAATTATTTGTGCGTTCTGGATGCATCTCCCACTCTATGTCTATGGTGGGGGCAGCAGCCATAGCGCATGAAATCGACTTTTTTTATACAGAAAAACTGCAACCATTATGCAGTGTTTCTGCAGCGATTTGACGCGCACATGTGCTGTCAAATCGCTGCAGAATATTCAGCAGTTACGTGCGCATGAGCCCTAAGATTGTCTGCAGTAGTCAGGTTACTAAAAGAGTATTATATCAGAGAAATTTACAAAGATGCACTCTTCTCGTCCTCGGACCGCTGCAGTGATCTTCTGACTTCTGAAGTGTTAGTGCCGCCTAGAGGAGTATGCCATTTTTGCCTCTTTTTATTTGCTTTTTTAAACACAACCAAGTCTGAAATTTTTTATATCTCTATGTTGGTCAAATAATTTATTAACAGAATATATAAAACAGAAAAAATATGCTGGATTATTCTTTTGTTGACTACATAGTCTTTGTGAAAGTTGCACCATAGGGCTATAGGCTCACAGTGAGTTGATACACAGAGCACTTCTGGGATGGTGCAGGGTCCAATATCATCTCAAGTAGATGTAGAAACTTGGCCTCAAGATCAATGTGAATAGTGGTTTTGATTGTGAAGAACTTGTAGGACCAGCATAAGCACAGACGTTTCGGTCAAAAGACCTTCATGTGCCCACCGCTGTCTATGTGGCACTGCGCCATATCCAGCTATGTTTCTCGCCATGCTACTATACTTTCTGAGGACCCTCTGTACGCACACTTATGAAGGTCTTTACCGAAACGTCTGTGCTTGTGCTGGTCCTACAAGTTCTTCACAATAAAACCACTATTCATATTGATCTTGAGTGCCAAGTCTCTATAGCCTCACATTGACATGGTGTCAGCTACTGGTCACAGTAAAGTAACAAAAGAATCACAAGTGTGCCAAAATACCAAAGTTTGTCACAGGAAATCAGAAGGTAAAACTGGGTAAAACAAGAAAACTTCCAGATGTTTGCTTTGGTCCTTTTTAATCCCTTCCTGACGTAGAAAATAATAGTACATCTTGCGTTGGGTTCCCATGTATAGAGCAGGCTTAGATGCTGACCCTGCACCATACCAGGCAGAAAACAGCTGTGTCACACAGCTGGCATCTATCTAGAATGGCAGCAACTGTAGCTAGCTCCAATCTCAGCTTTTTAAATTGAATGATGCAAAGCTACAAACCTAACCACTGAGCCAGAAGTAGACTCAGACTTTGTGCAAGAACAATATATGGGCCATTTGAAGTCTCATCATAATGCACAATTTTACCTGCTTTGGAGGGGAGGTTCCTCGTAATAGCGATGTGTGCTGCCGCAGGAACGACGCACAACATCGTACCTGTAGCTGCAACGATATTTGGGAATTTTTGGCGATTTTGCATGATTTTGCGACCTTTTTTAATCGCACGTAGGTGTCACACGCAACAACATTGCTAAAGAGGCCGGATGTGCGTCACAAATTCCATGACCCCCAATGACATCGCTTTAGCGATGTCGCTGCGTGTAAAGCGGCCTTAAGTCAAATTCCCACAATGATCACCTTAGTTACTATATACAACATATAAAAAACACAAAAAAACTGAGCTATAACAAATGTTCAATAAACATGCAACATTACAAGCATGTGAATTGCAGCCTCAAGACTAGAAAAAAACCAAGGAGAAAAATTGTAGGAAAAATACCCTGACTATAAATAAATAAATTGCAAGTGCTTAATAACAGGGTACTTAGTATATACATTTTTGCAAAAAGGTAAGAAGCTGTCTCACCTCGTCACGGTGTACCCATCTGAGACAGTCCCTAACCTAAGGTTATTTATTTATAGTCAGGGTATTTTTCCTACAATTTTTCTCCTTGGTTTTTTTCTATATACAACATATCCACACAAGAGGATCGGTATGCCCATACACCTGTGTTGTACCCAGCACCCAAGGCTACTAAGAAGGGCAATAATTTATTTGGTAATAATTGCATGCCCTTTATTCATAATTCTACTTTAGTACAGGATAGCACTAAAAAACAAGCTTTGCAGGTATCAAATGGGTATGACTGTAATGTGATAATGGTCTATAAGTCCAAACTTCAATCTTATGTTATAAGTAGTGGCAATAGTATTGCTGCAAATATAATAATTGTGAGTTGATACAGACATGAAATAGTGTGACTTCAGGGAAAAGAGCTGTCAATCAAGTAGGAAGAGGCTGAGCAGGGTAAAGAGCTGGAGTAACAGAGGCTTTAGATCTTCAGCCTCATATGCATATCAATTAAAATGGTGATTTCTCAGTGATGGAGGAAGAAGCTGGCTATGGGTGTGAAACCCTGATGACAGGCAGGGTCTTTGTGGGGCTATTCATAGCTGGACAATTCACTGTTCCCCTACTGTCACGGGATAAGACAAGGTAACTTGCAACAGGGGTGCCTACACTGGCCCAAGGGCTATGAGGCCCTAGCTGTTCCTGTTCCCAAAGATATATCTAATGGTGACAATGTTTGGGCAGCCTTCCTAACCCTAGCTCCTGAATAGCACTGGTCTATACCCCCTCTCTCCCACCGCCGGTGAGAGTAGGGACAAGAGTGGTTTGTCGCACACAAATAGACAGACAGGGAAAAAAACAAAACTCAAACTCGCTGCGCGCACACACACACACACACACACACACACACACACACAGAGGTAAGACAATATGTGCTTAGGAGGAAATCAAGAATCAGGTAGGAAATAAAAAATGAGGATATTTCCCCAACACACCAAATAACGCGCATGAGAACACCAGAACTAGATCATCAGAGCACAAGGTGCGATATTCGCAAATAAAGCTATAATTGGCATGGGGGAACAGGCTCCACCATCTTTTAAAGGGCAGAGGTGGCTGTGATAGATCTCCTGTAACCTGTGACCCTAGCAACAATTTACAGGCCAGCAGAAATGTAACTCCTGCTAAACCGATCACCATTAGGCACACAACTGGTCGACACCCAAGTCTCACTGTGCAATTCAAAAAGCACCAGGGAGACAACAGTGTGATATGTCAGACTCTGCAGTGTGAACAGGGCCAGAAGTCGCCATGACACTCTGTGAGCATAGAGCTGAGCACCATGTGACACCTACCCAGTACTCTATGACTAGGGTAGTAAAGAGGGGAAGGAAAGCTGAAAGGCAGGGTGAAAGGTAAGTAAACTAATAATGCTGGTAAGGTAAGTAAGCTAATGAAGTTTCAGAATGGTTTTCTTTACAGAGCAGGAAAAGCATCATAAATTAACATGAATATATTTGTTATAACAATAGTATATAGTTCAAGTCACTCATTAAAATATTCTTGCACAACACGCCCATGGATTGGGCCTGTGTTTCAGAGTCCTAGGCCCTGATTCAGACTGACATGAACACACCAGTTTTGATGATGGGGAGAGATTCTTAATTAATCAGAAGCGTTTAAAACATGGTATGTTGTAAGACTAGAGTAAAATTTATGATATAAGGAACTCTTCAGCTCGTCATGAATTAGAAGAGCTGTGGTACAACTAGCCTGCCGCACCCCCATCTTGCCCAAGCTCTGCCCATTTTGACAGAGCTAGGAGAAACTGGAGGAAAATGGCAAAAGTGTTATTTTGTAATTCACTTACACCTTATGAGATACATTTTTATGTGTATGTACATGTTGGTCATTGTTATAAAAGACAAAGAAACTTTCTGTTTCATCCGTCTCTATGTGTTGTCATTTTTTAAACATCCAATGTAAATTGTTACATTGTTTAAAAGAAAAAGTGAATACGAATATAGAAGAGTGAGAGAAAGAACTAAAGGGCAAAAGCAAAGTTTGGACACTTAAAGCCTCCTAGTTTTGCTCTTACCAGTTCTTACAGTGGGTACGGAAAGTATTCAGACCCCTATACATTTTTCACTCTTTGTTTCATTGCAGCCATTTGGTAAATTCAAAAAAGTTCTTTTTTTCTTATTAATGTACACACTGCACCCCATCTTGACAGAAAAAAACAGAAATGTAGATTTTTTTTCTAAATGTATTAAACATGACCATGTGATAATTCAGCTTTTCTTAAGTATTCAGACCCTTTGCTCAGTATTGAGTAGAAGCACCCTTTTGAGCTAGTACAGCCATGAGTCTTCTTGGGAATGATGCAATAAGTTTTTTACACCTGGATTTGGGGATCCTCTGCCATTCTTACTTGCAGATCCTCTCCAGTTCCATCAGGTTGGATGGTGAATGTTGGTGGACAGCCATTTTCAGGTTTCTCCAGAGATGCTCAATTGGGTTTAGGTCAGGGCTCTGGCTGGTCACAGAATTGTTCTGAAGCCACTGCTTTGTTATTTTAGCTGTGTGCTTAGGGTCATTGTCTTGTTGGAAGGTGAACCTTCAACCAAGACTGAGGACCAGAGCACTCTGGAAGAGGTTTTCTTCAAGGATATCTCTGTACTTGGCCACATTCATCTTTCTTTTAATTTAAACCAGCCGTCCTGTCCTTGCAGCTGAAAAACACCCCCATAGCATGATGCTGCTACCACCATGTTTCGCTGTTGGGATTGTATTAAGCAGCTGATGAGCAGAGCCTGGTTTTCTCCACACATACCGCTTACAATTATCACCAAAAGGTTTTATCTTTATCTCATCAGACCAGAGAGTCTTATTTCTCATAGTTTGGGAGTCCTTCAAGTAGTTTTTTTGCAAACTCTCTGCAGGCTTTCATATGTCTTGCACTAGGGAGAGGCTTCTATTGGGCCACTCTGCCATACAGGCCTGACTGGTGGAGGGCTCTAGTGATACTTGACTTTGAGGAACTTTCTCCTACCTCCCTACTGCATCTCTGGAGCAGTGATTTTGGGGTTCTTCTTTACTTCTGTCACCATGACCCTTCTCCCACAATTGCTCAGTTTGGCTGGACAGCCAAGTCTAAGAAGAGTTCTGGTGGTCCCAAATATCTTCCATTTAAGGATTAGGGAGGCCACTGTGCTCTTAAGAACCTTGAGTACTGCAGAAATAATTTTGTGACCTTGG
Source organism: Anomaloglossus baeobatrachus (assembly GCF_048569485.1). Classification (NCBI taxonomy): domain Eukaryota; kingdom Metazoa; phylum Chordata; class Amphibia; order Anura; family Aromobatidae; genus Anomaloglossus; species Anomaloglossus baeobatrachus. The sequence continues at coordinate 180,232,098 of NC_134354.1, forward strand.
CCAGATCTGAGCTTTGCCACAATTCTGTCTCTGAGCTCCTTGGGCAGTTCAGTTGACCTCCTGATTCTCATTTGGTCTGACATTCACTGTGATCTGTGAGGTTTTATATAGATAGGTGTGTGCCTTTCCAAATCAAGTCCTATCAGTTTAATTACACACAGCTGAACTCCAATGAAACAGTAGAACCATCTCAATGAGGATCACAAGGAAATGGACAGCGTGTGACTTAAATATGAGTGTCTGAGCAAAGGGTCTGAATACTTATGGCCATGTGATATATCAGTTCACTTTTCTTGTGTAATAAATTTGCAAACAGTTCTACATTTCTGTTTTTTTCTGTCAAGATGGGGTGCAGAGTGTACATTAATATGAAAAAAAAAATTAACTTTTTTGAATTTACCAAATGACAGCAATGACACAAAGAGTGAAAAATGTAAAGGGGTCTGAATACTTTCCCACTGTATGTACAGTGACTTCAAAAAGTATTTGTAAGCAGTGAACCTTTCCTACTTTTTTTACACCAAAAAACATGAAAAAATATGGAAACATTCACAAGTATATTTACATTTTCAAGGGACTGTAGGTGTTGTCATCCAGTTTTGTAGTTCACCAACAAGACTATCTATTAGGAGATTTTTTTTTCTTATTTTTTTGTTGTGTATACCTACTGTATGTGCATTCTAAAGTCAGTTGTTTCCTACAATAAACTACTGAATATTTCTGATTGATTCCTATTGTAATGTTAAGACAAAAGATGAGTTACTTACAATTGATATCGGTCTGTTCTCATCTCCTTTACAACGTTCAGATAAAGGTTCAGGGTAATGGAGCTGACCCAGGCTAGTGCACACCAATCTGTAAAGCAAAATATATAAATATCATTTTTTTTCTTTACTTAATTGTTGTACAGTTTCCAATTTTAGGTATACGCCCTTGACTTGAATCTAATAGCTCCACACTGTTCCCAATCACCATCATGTAGGAACTCCAACATTTTGTAAGACTTTGGTAATAGCCAGGCTCGGACTGGCTCACAAGCAAACACGTGAATCACTGGTGGGCCCAAGTGCCTGCCTGGGCCACCCACCCACTACATGAGCAGTGTTTGGCTCAGTACGCTTAATGACACGTGACTAAACTCCTATTGTACATCTTTCTTATCTTAGTATGGATTGTATGAATCTACATTGCAGGGTTCCCTCTTGCTGTGCTATTTATTCCCTTGTGACCTGCTGCCACTGGCAGCATTAAGATTTACAGCTAGTAAGGGATTTCTTGTTCTCCTGACATCTATTTACAGTGACTGAAGTGTTAGATAGGAATGAAGTGGCAGCCCAGGATATTGGATGAGACTATGCTTTGGTACTGCATGACAGTGATGAGGTTTTTCTGCCATATCAAAATTTTAGTAAGAAAATATTTTATAGTTTTTTATTACAGTCAGAAATAATTTATTATACAATGTGTTTGTACCCATAGGTGACAATACCTACTTAAAGGGGACCTGCCATGTAAAAAAAAATCAATTAACCTGCAGATATGGGGTTAATCTGCAGGATTATAGTGTTATTGTGCCACCCCGGTGTTAGTCGGGCTGCTCGGATCCGGGATCGTTGTGGCTTGAGGGATCCGGACCCGGCTTGGCAGACACTTTGATCCATAAAAGGGGATATTTACAGGGGAGAGGTTTGTGACGCCACCTGCAGGTTGCAGTAATGGGAGTACCGCCGCTGCTGGAAGGATTACCGGGGAAGATGGTATGAAGCAGCAAGGTGTCAGTCCCTCCGCAGGTAGGGAAGATTCCGGGCTCAGGGTGTTGGTAGGTTTGGGGGGACAGGGTTCATGGATCAGGGTACTCACTGCGGGTAGTCATGGTTTTGGATGAGGTTTAGAAAGGAGACACACACACTGTAGGTAAACCAAAGTTTCTGTGTACAGCTGCCGCTGCCAGGCGCCCGTGATTCGGAGCCTGCCTCCGTGCACAATTTATTGTCCGTTGGTGGTCCCCGTGGCTTAAAGCTGTTGGGGGCCCTGCTCACTATGTGTAGTGTAGGCGTGCTCTTGAGGGCTGGCACTTGGGACTATAGTGGATTACTGTGTCTGGAAACACCCCTGTCCCCCTTGTGCTCATGCCCTCAACTTCTGAGCTCATAGGGAAGTCCTTGAAGACCCTCTCCCTTTCAGGTGAATTGTCAGGATGTTGAATTGGCTCCTGACATAGAGTCCGGTACCCCATCGTGCTCGGTACCGGTCAGTTTTGTTGGGCCCTTCTGGTGCCGACAGTCCTCCAAGAACTACGTCCGTCACACCCTTGTACAATGTCCCTGCTACCAGTCCCCGACTCCTCTGGACCCGAATCACCGCTTGCGACCCAACCAGTTTTTCCTAGCTCCCCAGGAGCTCACTCTCCCAGCTCCTCTCTCTCTGGAGCCTACTTCCTCTCTCCTCACTGTCTGTCTCACTCTTTCAGTCTGCTCGACCCCTAGGTGGGTGGCTTTTTTTCCAGCTAGACCAACCCACTGGTGTGTCTGACAGTGTTTGATGTGAGATGATTGGGTTTTGTGGTGCAGATAGGAGTGACACCAGTTTCTTGGGTACCTGAAACCAAGGGGGGTGGGTCCTGCATCCTGGGTAAGGATGCAGTTACCTGTGGCACCCTGATGTATTCAGGGGCACCACATTATAAAGCTGCATGGCCGCCACACTGAAAGCCTGGATACCAGGAGGAAATTAACTTTATTCCTCTTGACAGCCTCAGGCATTCAGTAATAGAGGAATGAGTTTAAGTCAATGATCAGTATACAGTGAGTGGATGGCTATAACCATGCCCCCACATAGTACAGAGGCGGCTGTCAGTCAGTGCAGGGGTGTGGTTACAGCCGCCACTTGATATGTACTAAGTGGTCGCTAAAACTGCTCTGGTCATGACTCTATAACTGAAAGCCAGCGGCTACCGGGAGCAATCAAGTTAATTTCCCCCTGAAAGCCGGGCTTTTAGTGTGCCCTCCAGGCAGTTTTAGAATACTGATAAGCTGAAGAATAATCCCCATATCTGCAAGTTAATAGTGTCTCTTGACATGACAGGTTCCCTTTAATACTGTGCTTTCTAAATGAATAATGTGGCAGCCCACAGAGTGCTTGTACTACTATGTGCTCTTGTGTTGTTACACTATTACAGGTAGGTATACTATTAGTTTTACAGGTTATTCTTCTGTAAAACATTATAATTACCTCAAATAGGTATTATAATATGTGATGGCACACCTGGACTGTAGATTAGATCTGTGCAGATTCAAAACAACCTGTGCACTGACCCCAGGCCCGGAGATCTCAGGGAACTCCAAGTAACTATTTGGATCCGGCAACTCCAGTAATTCCTTCATATATATTCACTGTTTACCTCGCCCACCGGCATCTCTGGTTGCAGTCAGATGGTGCCCCCACCCTGTGTGACAGCATGTCTGACTACTTTCAATCACAGACGCTATGCATATGGTGTAAATAAATAAATTAAAAAATTGGCGTAGCGTTCCCCCATATTATGATACCCAGCACAGATTAAGCATGCGGCTGCAGGTTGCAGCCCCCAGCTGTGTCCAGCTGTGTGCTTATCTTGGCTGTGTATCAAAATAAAAGGGACCCCATGCAGCTTTTATTTTAATTATTTAAATAATTAACTCAAAAATCTGCTTGCGGTCCCTACCAATTTTGATACCAAGCTATGATAAAGCAGACAGCTGGGGGCTGGTATTCTCAGGCTGGGGAATCGCATAGATATTGGGGCTTCTCCAGCCTAAAAATAGCAGCCTGCAGCCACCCAGGATTGTAGCATCCATTAGATGTGACAAACCCAGAACTTTACCCAGCTCATCCCGATTGACCTGGTGTGGTGGCAATTGAGGTGATAAGGGGTTAATGACAGCTCACAGCTACCACTAAGCCCTGGATTAATAATGGGCGGTATCTATGAGACCCTCCATTACTAATCTGTAAGTGAAAAAAAATGGGCAGCATGGTGGCTCAGTGGTTAGCACTGCAGTCTTGCAGCGCTGGGGTCCTGGGTTCGAATCCCACCAAGGACAACATCTGCAAGGAGTTTATATGTTCTCCCCTTGTTTGCTGTGGCTCAGTCATTCTCTGCCTAAAGCCCACAGTGTGTAGTCATCGTCTGTGTTTGCACGCTGTCACTTCAGTATGTAGCAGAGCTGGAATCATCGTGACCTTGTATGGATTATGTCAGAACTGAGTGTTTCGGGGGTTAATAAATAAAGAGAAAGAGGGTATTTTTGTCTGTATAGTATATCATTTCAAATAAAAAATGTTTTTGGCTGTTTGTGTGTTTGTATTTATTTCTTTTCACTTACAGATTATTAATGGAGGGGGTCTCATAGACCATCCCCATGACCAATCTAGCATGTAGTGGCAGATGTGAGCTGTCCTTAACCCCTTATTACTCCAATTGCCACCACACCAAGGCAATCAGGATGAGCCAGGTAAAATTCTAGAATTGTCGCATCTAATAGATGACAATTCTTGGTGACTGCAGGCTGCTATTTTTAGGCTGGGGGCCCCAACAACCATGGATTTCCCCAGCCTGAGAATACCAGCCCCCAGCTGTCGGCTTTATCACAGCTGGGTATCAAAATTAGGGGAAACTGAATGCCTTTTTTTAAAAAAATATTTATTTAAATAATAAAAAAGCCGCAGGATCCTTCTTATTTTGATACACAGCCAAGATAAGCACACGGCTGAGGGCTGCAGCCTGTACCCATATGCTTCATCTATGCTGGGCATCATAATATGGGGGGAACCCTATGCCAATTTATTTATTTCTTTGTTTGTACACCACGATGGGGACACTCACACCGTCTTTGATTGGTTGCAGTCAGACACACGATCACTCAGGGTTTGGACGCGGTCTGACTGCAACCAGTCACAGAAGCTGGGAGTGGGCAGGGGAATTGCCAATGGGCAGGGGAATTGGTGCATTTGCATGAGGTTAATGAGCGGCCCCAGAAATAGCGTTACAGCCGCATGGGAGACTGGTAAGTATAACGCACTTGCTCTTATCCCCCTATCCCTTTCTACCATAATTTTAAAGTGCCTGATTTGGGTCCACATAGACTTCTATGGGCACCGGCGTCTTGCCAAATTTCCACGATTAACTCCAGGCCCGAACCAGGGTTTGTTTTTTTTTAACCCAGTTAGACCCGCCGATCCCAAGTATCTTCGGGGCCACCCATCACTAATTATAATAATTGAACTATTCCATTAAAATTTCAAATTTTATAACCAAAATCGAAAACAATTACAACAATTTAACAACTTGAGATTTCTCCCTGTGATATGTTATTCATCAGGTTTCATGTTCAACAAACGACAGCAGTTACAGTGCTCAAGAAGGTTATCAGCTTAAAAAGCTTTCAAACATCCTATTTTGGTTAAGGTGGCTTTACACACTGCAACATCGCAAACGACATCGCTGTAATGTCACCGGTTTTGTGACGTTATAGCGACCTCCCCAGCGACATTGCAGTGTGTGAAACACATCAGCGACCTGGCCCCTGCTGTGAAGTTGCTGATCGCTACAAATCGTTCAGGACCATTCTTTGGTCCTTTGTTTCCCGCTGTGCAGCAAAGTCTCAGTGTGTAAAGGGGACTTTACAGCGACTTCCCTTTCAAAAAGCTGCTTTACAACGTCCCCAATGACTAGCTAGGTCGTTCTGCAGGTCCGGATCGCTGTTGCGTCGTTGGCCAGGTCTGCCTGTTTGACAGCTCACCAGAGACTTTGTAGAGATCCCGGCCAGGTTGGGATCACTGGTGGGATCGCTGGTGGGATCGCTAGAAAGTCTCAGTGTGTAAAGGGGCCTTTAGACTGGCATATAAATTTGGAATTGCTATGCCAATATTGCTCTGCACAACAATTACTATAGAACATTGGCATTACTGGGTTTTAAGTATGGAGGGAAACTCCATTAATACTCCATTAATAAGATATTTTAATGTAACAGAGAAGAAAAAAATGGCTGTCCAACATTTTTGGTTTTGCCTATCTCAGCAAAAAATATTCAAACAGGTCATGTGGACCCGGCCTTAAAGTACACCCAAGTTAAAGTATAATTCCAAAAAAAGAAGCTATACCCTATCTGTGGGATGACTGATCACAAGGGGCTGAGCCCCGAGCGATACCAAAAACAGAGCTCTGGAACCATCGCTCTGTAAGAGCCCATCTCGAACAGAGTAGTGATGCACGTGTTTAGTCTTTGCTCCATTCATTGTATATAGGACTGCTAGAAATACCAGAGCGCTCCATTCAATACAGAGACATGCAGAGGCAAGTTCTCAGTTTCCAGAGCCCTGTTCTCGGAATCGTGGAGACTCTCAGTTGTCGGAGTTTCAGTGATCAACAGGTTATCCTCTATTCTGAGGATAAGGGACAACCTACTATTTTGGGAATAACCCTTTAACTCTGCTGAAACCCAAAGGCTCCCATAAGATCCTCACTAAATCACAGGAAAATCATCAGGTAACCATGGTCAACTACAGCTTTAATTTTGGCCTGAAATGCCCTGTAATACCTTGAGAAAGGTCTAAGCAGTTCAGACAGCCTGTTTGGTTGATGATATGTTTGTTTACACGTATTTTTAGCTTCCTGGGTTCAGTTACTAGGATGGATCGCTGTGCACAAATGTTCTCAGTGTGTCACCTAATTCCATCTGTTTTTCCTGCCATCTATCAGAGCAGAACAGTTAGCAGTCAATGAAAACATACAATCCTCTATTATTTTACTAATTGTGCTCTCCAGAGGAAAACAAAGAGACTTGTCAGTGCAAGCGATCAAGGCACCATTTACACTTGCTTGTTAACCTCTCGTTAAATTACAAAGTGTTGAATTAACCCAATGAATGTGGTCTGAATTTAGTAGTTTCCTGTGAGTGAATAATGGGAATAAAGGGATATTGTAATCACTTGAGATTTTACAATCCTTACTGAATCGGATAATGGATTCCTGTATATGGTTTATTTGTCATTTACTCTGATAATCCAATTAATTTTTACCTTTTGGTTTGTTAAATATTTAAATAATTTGACGACCATCACTCAAAAAATGATTGATGCAAACCAATGGAAACCTGCCCCATCAATTTTTATATTTAGGGAAATAAAGCACAGTGGAACTTTTTGTTTTTATTTGACTCTTTCCTGAGGATAACATCCAGGTGAGTTCCAGGCAAAAGCTCACTCTGACGGGGACCGCACATACCTTGGCTTTGGACCATAAAGCCCCCTTTAATCCCATAGACAAGAGAGATCTGAGGGAAGAGTTGAGCATTTAAACTGCAAGATGATCTTGAACTAACATTGTTAAAAGCATTTGTTTCACAAATGTCTTGCCATGTCTTGCCGATCACCCAATAAACCAGTAGATCGCTTGTTGATTAGGTGAAATCATTTGTGCAGCACAAAATAATCATCAGTCTCGTGTAAACAGTAGAAGAAAAGGAGAAATTCCAGTAACTTCAGGAGAAAGTAGAATTTTCTTAAAAAACAGATTCTTTATTGATCATAAAAATATTAATATTCCATCCAAGCAAGACAAAAAATAGAGAGGCAAGACAGAGGAGCTGTTTCCTACGCGTTTCAACCTGAATAGGTCTTAATCATGGAATGGCAGAAACAGTACTCCTGCTGTCGAGAACTATGGCACCCATATGCACTGAGCAATCTAGTATAGCATTCGTACTTTGCAGCATTTTTTCTACAAGTAGCTAAAACCTGCTAACTGTACTGTATATTTGCTAAGTTTTTAATTTTGATAAGTTGTTTTTAAAAGCTATGTCACCTTGTAAAGTAGATACTAAATGTGATAACAACTAATGCACTATATCTTGTTATAACAATATTGGTTTTAGTCACCTTGGCCTGTGTTAAGTAGAGTAGAAGGGGAAATATACTAACAGAGATAAAAAGTTACTAATAAATGTTAATGCTGGCAGTTTTTATAAGTTTAAAGAGGACCTTTGATTAGTGTCAGCATGTTAAACTGGCCACATCATCTAATAGTGGCTACACAGCTGAGTAAAAAAAAGTTTCTATCTTTTAATTTCTCCACTACATTGCAAAGATATATTTTTGTAGGTTGTATACAGGGCCGGCTCCAGGTTTTTGTGGGCCCTGGGCGGAAGAGTCCCGGTGGGCCCCATCCACACGCAGACACACACATACGTACACATACATATACATATTTAAAGACAAACTCACAAAAATACGTATAGAACTGACATATCTATACAGTCATATACACTGACATACATAGATACACATCATACATGCATACAGACACACAACACAACTCTGCTAGATACATACATACAGACACACACAGCTCTGCTGGATACATACACACATAGCTCTGCTACATACACACATAGCTCTGCTACATACATACACAGCTCTGCTGGATACATACACACATAGCTCTGCTACATACATACACACATAGCTCTGCTGCATACATACACACATAGCTCTGCTACATACATAGCTCTGCTACATACATACATACACATAGCTCTGCTACATACATACATGAATCTGCTACATACATACACACATAGCTCTGCTACATACATACACACATAGCTCTGCTACATACATACACACATAGCTCTGCTACATACATAGCTCTGCTACATACATACATGAATCTGCTACATACATACACACATAGCTCTGCTACATACATACATGAATCTGCTACATACATACACATATAGCTCTGCTACATACATACACATATAGCTCTGCTACATACATACACACATAGCTCTGCTACATACATACAGACACACACGTAGCTCTGTGGGGCCCACACACACAGCTCCAGGGGCCAGCACATACAGCACCGGGGGGCAGGGCATACACCTAAGGGGGGAGAAGCCCATACAGCTCCCCAGGGCCCATAAATCGGGGGCGGGGAGGGCACATACCTCTCAGGTCACGGTGGAGAGGGGGCCCACACAGCGCCGGAGAGGGGGCCCACACAGCGCCGGAGAGGGGGCCCACACAGCGCCGGAGAAGGGGCCCACACAGCGCCGGAGAGGGGGCCCACACAGCGCCGGAGAGGAGGCCCACACAGCGCCGGAGAGGGGGCCCACACAGCGCCGGAGAGGGGGCCCACACAGCGCCGGAGAGAAGAGCTGTGCTGGGGGTCGCTGGCTGGCACTGCAACTCCTTCATCTGTGGGACTGAGCAGGCCGGTCGGTAGCTCCGCCCACAGATGAAGTTCAAACCAGGAAGTCTGCGCGCCTTAAAGGGACGGCGCTGCAGATTCCTGCCGAGGACTGCGGAACTCGGCCCGGGGGCAGCAGAACTAAGGCGAGGGGGCCCCGGCCAAGGGGCACCAGAACTGACGAGGCCGAGTGGGCCCCCCCGGCTCTCCAGGGCCCCGGCATTTGCCCAGGTATGCCGCGTGCTGACGCCGGCCCTGGTTGTATAGTTTAGGTTAAAATCTGATATAGTTCAACTCAGCAGATCTGGAAGTATATTTAATGATACATAACTCAGCTCTGCTGTATCTCTACACAGAAGCTGAAGCGAAGGGAGGGTGTATTCTTTTCTCCACTGCAAGACACTGCCAGTTTATGATTGGTCAACCTCATGCAGGGGAAGAATTATATGCCCCAAGACACAAATCTCTGGCACTGTACAGTTGAACTATAATATACTGTACATTATAACCTAAACTGTACAAGCTAATATCTCCGCAATAGAGAAGAGAAAGAAAAAAAAGTAAAAACCATGTTTAACTTGGCTATGCAGCCATTATTCCATGATATGGTTAGTTTCACATGCTCACACTGGTGAAAGGTGCTTTTTAAGGCTCATAATAAAAAAAAGAGCAACTGAAAATAATCTTAAAAGGAAAGATCAATGTTACGCCAAGTTTCTTATTTATTATAGGTGATTATTTAATAAAATAAAGCTATAACATTAAGGTATTAATTAGGTTCAGAATACTGATGGCCCTTCGTTAGGATAGTCTATCAATACCTGATCCGTAATATTTCATTGTAAAAGTAAATTGAACAATAAAAACAGATCCATTAACAACAGCTTGTTGGTAAGTTTACCTGAAGATTTCCTTTCCTACACTTTAAAGGGTAAAAATTCAAAGATAAGTAAATGTAACAAAATGTTAATTAAAGGAATATTACAACAATGCTAGCCATAAGGTAGATCTCTAGTTGTATATAGCAACTGTTTATGACCAGAAGAAATTTAATGGCAATTGATGAATATTTCTGACAGTATCACAACAACAAAATAATCTTTTCTGAGGATTGTGCATAGTGTGAGCTACAAAGTATCAGAATGAGATGAACTGGACAAATTAAAGGGAACGTGTCAGGTGCAATATACACCCAGAACGACGAGCAGTTCTATGTGCATATTGCTAATCCCTGCCTAACCGTCCCTGTATACACTAGCATAGATAAAGAGATCTTTAGAAAAAGTATTTCTAAAGATCTTTTATCTATGCTAATGAGTGCAGGGACAAGTCCCAAGGGAGTCACTTACCCCGACTAGTCCGTCCGCTTAGCATGTTAGCACACCCACAGGGGCGTACTAACATGCTATTCAATGCAGCGTCACCAGCGGTGCTGCACATACCTGTGTTCGCTGTGACTGTCCTTCTGAATGTCGGGCATTTCCAGTCATGTGCAGTATGAAAGCGGGTGTACACGTCCTGGCTTCAGAGAGGTCTACCGCGCATGACTGGAAGTGCCAGGCATTCAGAAGCGCGGTCACAGTGAACACAGATACGCGCGGCACGGCTGGTGACGCTGCATTAAATAGCATGTTAGCATGCCCCTGTGGGTGTTCTAACATGCTAAGAGGACGGACTTGTTGGGCATATAACGCCCTTGCGACCAGTCCCCATGCTCATTAGCATAAGATAAAAGATCTTAAGAAATACTTTTTCTAAAGATCCCTTTATCTATGCTAGTGTATACAGGGACTGTTAGGCAGGGATTAGCAATATGCACCCACCAGTCACAGAGTGGAGCAAGTTGGTGACAGAGCACCTCTCCCCCCTCTCTCTTCTTTCCCCCCTCTCTTCTCTCCCCCCACTCTCTTCTCTCCCCCCACTCTTTTCTCCCACCCCACTCTCTTCTCCCACCCCACTCTCTTCTCCCACACCACTCTCTTCTCCCACCCCTCTTTTCTCCCCCTCCCCTCTTCCCCCTCTTCTCTGCCCCCCTCTTATTCCTCTCTCCTCTCCCCCTTCTTTTCCCTCCCTCTCTCTTTTCACTCCCTCTCTCTTTTCCCTCTCTCTCTCTCTTTTCCCTCTCTCTCTCTTTTCCCTCTCTCTCTCCTGGCATGGTCAGTACAGAAATCTCTCGATCGTGGAAGGGTGAGAGGGAGTAATAAACATGGAGTCCTTACTGTGTCTGAGTATGTATTTCTAATAAAGTATTTCTCTCTGTGTGATGTCTTTTTTTTTTAACCCTTTATTGGAGATTCTTAATGGCCAGGTCAAACTTGGCCTGACATTAAGAATCTCGGGCTTTATACCAGCTGGTAAAACATAGCTGGTATTAACCCCTTATTACCCAGCGTGCCACCTGCCACCAGAGCCACTGGAATAGTTGGATACAGCGCCAGAAGATGGCGCTTCTATGAAAGCACCATTTCCTGTGGTGGCTGTGGACTGCAATTCGCAGCAGGGGGCCCAGAAAGCTTGGGCCACCCTGCGCTTCGGATTCCAATCCTCAGCTGCCTAGTTATACCTGGCTGAACACAGAGAAATGAGCGAAGCCCACGACAATTTTTTTTTTTTAAATTATTTCATGAAATTCATGAAATAATTTAAAAAAAGGGCTTCCCTATATTTTTGGTTCCCAGCTGGGTACAAATAGGCAGCTGGGGGCTGGGGGCAGCCCGTAGCTGCCTGCTGTACCTGGCTAGCGTACAAAAAATATGGCGAAGCCCACGTCATTTTTTTTAAAAATGTTTTTAGGCAAAAACCTTTATAAAAAAAAAAAAAAAAAGACTTCCCTGGATTTTCCATTGCCAGTGAAGGTAACACCAAGCAGCGGGGGTTAGCAGCCAGTAGCTTCTTGGGTTACCCTTAGCAATAGAAAATGCAGCGGGAGCCCACACTTTTTTTAGGGTTGTGTGATTGTTTTTTTTTTTTATTTTTAATGAATTTAAAAAAAATAAATAAATAATCGACATGGGCTTCGCTTATCGAGCACCAGAGCATTTTACTGCTCATTCATCCCTACTCCTGACAACAGTGCCAGCAGAACAAGTAATCAGATGACTCCAGTGCCGGCCGATTACTTGTTCTGTGTCCCCCTGCATCCATCGCAGCTTGTACGGGCTGTGAGGTCATCTGAGTTCAGTTCAGCACTGGAGTCAGCTGATCTGAACTCAGCCCGCACACACTGCGATGGATGCATGGGGACACAGAACAAGTAAGGTCTAAGCCACACGGCGAGAAAAACAGTGCGAGTGGAGTGCGATAAAACATCGCATTCCACTCAGACCAATATTAGCCTGTGTGTCAGCGCACATGAGCAATTATTTTCTCAGCCCTAATTGGACCGAGAAAACAATCGCAGCATGTTGCAATTGTAATGCAAGACTCTTTCTCTTTTACCCATTCAAGTATATGGGGTGAGAGAAAAATCGCACTGCACTTGCGGTACATCGGTGTCCCGCAAGTGCAGAGCGAGAATTGCAAGAGCCGACAAAGGAGGAGAGAGGGAGATAAATCCCTCCCACCCCTTCTGAGTGCCGGACCGCCCCCCGTAGCCGAGGTCTGCTCGCACAGTCGGACCTCAGTCGCAGGGACACACGCATGACACTCAGCTCTGCTGTACTGAACGTGAGCCGAGTGTAATGCGAGGGGATCGCAGTAATCCCTGTGTGGCCCCAGCCTAATCGGCCGACACTTGAGTCAGCTGATCTGAACTCAGCTGAACTCCTGTACACACAGCCCGCACACGGTCACGTGATCGGCAGCAGGCAGTGACTGCTGTTAAGGCTTCACATGACCGTTCCGTTTATGCGGGCCGCAAAAAATGGTCCTTTTTTTCACGGATGCATCCGTGTGGCATCCGTGGGACATCCGTGTGCCTTCCGTTTTTTTTGTGGACCGCAAAAAACGGAAGCAACAAGAAAGATAAATAGATGAGTAGATATAGAGATGAATAGATAGATATAGAGACAGAGAGATAGAGGGATGAATAAATGAATAGAGGGATGGAAAGATAGATAGATAGATAGATAGATAGATAGATAGATAGATAGATAGATGAGAAAGACATATATAATGTCCCACCTCCCTGCATATTCTAAGCTGGCATCCTTTTGTAACTTTCATATGGCACTAAGGTGCTTAGCCTTGTATTTAGTCAAAAAAATAAATAAATTAAAAAAAAAAACATGCGGTCCTCCTATCTTTTGTAGCCAGCTAGGGTAAAGCAAATGGCTGCAGCCTGCAAACCACAGCTGGCAGCTTCACCTTGGCTGGTAATCCAAAACAGATCCTACACAAAAGACATTGAAAAGATGGTCCTGTCCGTGGGTCCGTAAAAAAAACAGGAACTGACCAGGACAAACGGAACGGTCATGTGCATGAGCTCACCTGCAGCTATTGCAGCGTGTGCGGGCTGTGAGATCAGGAGTCAGCTGACTCCAGTGCCGGCCGATAAATTCTGTGTCCCGCTGCAGAAGGATCCGGTTAAATAATGGTAGCATGCGCTGCACATTTAATCCACAGGATCCAGTCATATGCGGTTTGCAGTTGTTTGCCTACAGGCAAAAAAACGCTGATGTGAAAGTAGCCTGCAAAATGCATGCCACGCGAATCATACGGACGACACACAGACTAGGCAAGAGGGAAAAAAAGCAATCTCATGACCCCTTCATTTTTTTTCCCCTAATTATTTTTTTCACATGTTGCGCTGGCTAATAATCATAATTTCTGTACACACACACACACACACACTATGAACTATGTGAGAACAAGCAGAAGATAGATGCTTTCTTCCCCTGGTTGTGCAGAGCTGGGAGCTCGGCTGTCTCTGCTGTAATTGCTCTCAGTGTATCCAAAGGGAAGAGGCAGGGAGGAGACTTTGGATGGAGAGCAGAGTGGGTGTGTTAGAAACAGTGGGTGTGTTAGATAAGTTAGATACAGCCCTAGAGCCACAAAGAATTATGGGAGTTGTAGGAACTGAACCCAGGAAGTCAGAAGAGAGATTAACCCCATCAGAGCTGGAGCCAGCAATGAGGATGTGCTGCTAGTGCACAATAAAAGGTAATAGTGCTGAAAAAACATAATAGATGTGTGGAGAGGCACATATTAGCAAGATTTATCAGAAAAAAAAATAGTTTTGGTAACTGGACAACTTCTTTAAAGGAGCAGGGCAGGTAATAAAAGTATATTAGGAAAATGATTATTAGGAAGAGTTAGGTCATATGAGAAGGGGTTAAATTAGTAGTGGAAAAACTCTTTAATACATTCAGTTTTACTTCTATTTAGTAGACATAAAGAGGAGAGCCCATTACACATTAAACTTTTTTTCTTATTGAGTGGCACTCAGGTCTATAGATGGACATATACTTCAAATAACGGTCTCCTGACTACACCTGGTTAGGAACAGCCGTCATATGTTTGCAACAGTAAGAGGGGAGAAAGCTGTTATGTTCTATTTTGAGAAGCTTATTCACCGAAATATCAATGGTCTGATCCTTCTCTTCCCTAACATAATCTGTTGTTGGAAAATCATAAGTCTCCACAAACATCTGACAGCCAACGGATCCCACCTAAAGTAGTGTGATGAATGAAGATCATCTAATTTGTGAGTGTATGAAGTCCTTATTAGTGTTGATCGGACCCGAACTGTAAAAGTCCGGATCCGCGCGGTTTCAGGGTCCGACCTCGACCCGGGATTCTGGCTGCACAATCTGGGTTCGGGATTATGTGTTTTTTTGTTTTTTTTTCTTCTCCTCTCTTCTCTCCTCTCTCTCTCGTCCCCGGATCCGCTCCCCATTGACTTACATTGGTCCAGATTCCGGATCGGATCCGGACTTCTTTCACATCCCGCGACAGATCCGCCGGACCCGGATTATGAGCAATCCACTCAGCTCTAGTCCTTATCTTAAGTTCTTAACTTACCATTTGAATCAATGCTCCTAGAATCAGAACCTACACCCTAATGCACCAATGACAAAAGGTAATCATGCTTTGAAGTTGTTTTTTCGATAGAGACATTATGGCATAAATGTCTAGTTGGTGATAGTCCGATCAATAAGATATTTATGGCATATTTCATCAATTCCCCGGAAATGTTTGTGACACGCTCGCACAGGGGCCATTGGGCACTCATTACCGGGCCAGTCCTTTGTCTTGGGTGGTATCAGGGCAGGGAGGACTGGTAGGCCCAGGAGGTGGATCCACTGTACCATGCACCCCACCGGAGGGCAGGGTACACGGCAGCCGGAGCACTGGCGTGGCAGGGACAGGTATAACCAGGTCACCAGGGTCACGGAGTTCTTTAAGACGGTACAGAATGCTGGTACAGGTAACAGGACACGGTACAAGGGGACCTGAGCACCTAGCTCAAAAGACAAGGCTTCAAGACACGTTGATCAGGCACCGCCAACATGGAAAGGCCAGTCTTATATACCCAGCACAGCCTCATGTCATTTCCTGCTGCAGGTGTGCTGGGCCTATAAGACCAGGAGAGTGGGCGCGGCCTGGTCCTATACAGAACCATGTGGCTAAGACTCAGAGTCAGACTCATAAGATCAGGAGCAGGACACAAGAGAGCACGAGCGGGAGCGGCAGCCATGACCGGTGGAAACGTGGACTGGATCAGTGGTTAAGGAGCAGTGCAATGACGGTGAGGCCGGATCAGTGGGTACGGAGCAGTGCCGGGATGGTGCGATCTAATCAGCGGGTAAGGAGCGGTGCTGAGGCATCGGGAGCGTGACAGTACCCCCCCTATATGCCCCCCTTCCGTGCGCAGTACCCCAGGGGCACCCCGGATCGAGTCACTGGACCAGGACCCAACGCAAAGGCGGGGAAGGACCGCTGACCCCGTGCCGCCTTCTTGGCCGCACGACGCTTAGCCGACGATCTACCAGTAGTGGCAACGGTGGCAACGGGAAGCGGAGGACAGACAGAAGTAGGACCGGGGTTGTGGACGACCGGATCGGGCGTCTCAGACCGGGTACAGGACATTGTCTCATCCTCAGTAGCCGGGGACATCGAAGTCTCAATAGCCAGGGACGGTGGAGCGATGCTAGACTGTGTCGTTTCTTCATCAGGGCCCGGTGGCACCAAGGACTCAGGCGACAGGAGTTGTGGTACGACGCTGGACTGCGTCGTCTCCTCTTCTTGTTCTGGTGGCACCACAGGTACAAGAGACAGGAGTTGTGGTACGACGCTGGACTGCGTCGTCACTTCTTCCTCCTGTTGTGACATGACAAGCCCAGGTGACAGGGACCGAGAAACAGGCTGTAGACAGGTATCCTGGCACAACGGACTCCAACGAGTGATTGCGCCAGAGCGCCAACTGATGTCAGGGTCATGGAGTTGTAGCCAGGGCAGACCCAGCAGGAGCGCGGGAGTCATTCTCGGGATGACGTACAAAGCAATAGTCTCAGTGTGCAGGGCACCAACACAGAGTCTCACGGGTTTGGTGGTGTACCGGACGGGTTCGTATAGCGGTTTTCCGTCCACGGAGGCGAACCAAAGGGGTTTAGCAAGCGGGATTACCGGTATTCGATAACGGTCCACTGTAGCTTGTAGAATGAAATTACCTGCTGCTCCCGAATCAATGTGAGCCTCTGCCGTGAACCGGGTCTTCTCAGTCGTTACCTGGACAGTTTGTGTAACCGGGACTGAGGGGATTCCGGTACCAAGGGTGGCGGTTCCCACCATCCCTTGGACTTGGGGTCTTCCTGGCCTCTCAGGGCAAGAGCGGAGCAGATGTGAACCACTTCCACAATAGAAACACAGGCTCCGGGCGAGCCGCTCTGCATGGCGTTGCTCGGCTTGGCTCAACCGGTCTATTTGCATAGGTTCGGGAGTTGAATCACAGGAAAGCAATGGCGGGGGAACGGTAGACCTCTGCAGGACAAAGGCGTGACGGACTGGTCGCTTCTCCCGGGATACCTCCTTGGTCCGTTCCTGAAAACGGAGATCAATCCGGGTGGCTAGGGATATCAAAGCGCCCAACGTACGGGGAACATCACGACCGGCTAATTCGTCCTTGATGCGACCGGATAGCCCCTCCCAGAAGGCGGCAGTCAATGCCTCATTGTTCCAGCCTAGCTCGGAGGCAATCGTGCGGAACTGGATGGCATACTGGCCAACCGTTAGGGTCCCTTGGCGTAGCCGGAGGAGCGAAGAGGTAACCACGGTAGTACGTCCTGGTTCATCGAAGGTACTTCTAAAAGCCTGAAGGAATTCCCGGATGTCGGTGGTCACCGGATCCTCGTTCTCCCACAACGGATTTATCCAGGCCAGAGCTTCGCCTTCTAGGTGTGACATTAGAAATGCCACTTTTGCTTGGTCCGAAACAAACAGGTGCGGGAGCAGCTGGAAATGCAGAGAGCACTGGTTCAAGAAGCCTCTGCAGGTCTTGGGATCTCCCGCATAGCAAGGCGGTGCAGCGAGGCGGATATGCGAGGCCGAGGAGACAACGGGTTCGGACGTAGTCACTGTACGCTGTGTAGATGAGGTCGAGGCGGCAGTCTGTAACGTATACAAGCGGCTGTCCACAGACGTCAGGAAATTCAATATACGGGTTAAGGTTTCTCTCTGTCGCACCAGTTCTTGGCGCAGTTCAGCCAGTTCAGACATCTGTGCTCCAGCGGGATCCATGGCCTGATCAATCTGTCAGGGCAGGGAGGACTGGTAGGCCCAGGAGGTGGATCCACTGGACCATGCACCCCACCGGAAGGCAGGGTACACGGCAGCCGGAGCACTGGCGTGGCAGGGACAGGTATAAGCAGGTCACAAGGGTCACGGAGTTCTTTAAGACGGTACAGAATGCTGGTACAGGTAACAGGACACGGTACAAGGGAACCTGAGCACCTAGCTCAAAAGACAAGGCTTCAAGACACGTTGATCAGGCGCCGCCCACATGGAAAGGCCAGTCTTATATACCCAGCACAGCCTCATGTCATTTCCTGCTGCAGGTGTGCTGGGCCTATAAGACCAGGAGAGTGGGCGCGGCCTGGTCCTATACAGAACCATGTGGCTAAGACTCAGAGTCAGACTCATAAGACCAGGAGCAGGACACAGGAGAGCACGAGCGGGAGCGAAAGCCATGACCGGTGGACACGTGGACTGGATCAGTGGTTAAGGAGCAGTGCAATGACGGTGAGGCCGGATCAGTGGGTACGGAGCGGTGCCGGGATGGTGCGACCGGATCAGCGGGTAAGGAGCGGTGCCGAGGCATCGGGAGCATGACAGGTGGGATGTCGTGGCGGCAAGGCCCGGTTCCGTGACCCCTGTGGTGTTGTTATAAAAAGGGTATTAGTTACAAGGGATGACGATAGTTATTTGTGACGCCACCTGTGGTACTGGCCAGAGATAGCCGATGCTGCGGGATGGGGCCTTGGGGCAGATGGTGACACAGCTGAGTTGGTATAGCTCTCCACAGGTAGAGCTGGGCCCCTGCACTAATGGGGGTAGAAGTCGGAGATGGCGGGGGTGCAGGGCTGGAGGCGCAGGCGAATAACGGAATGACACAGGGATGCAGTCTCAAGCTTTTTAGTGGTACTTTGAACGCTGCGACATCGCTAGCGATCTCGTTAGCGATGTGAAATGCTAGATCGCAAGTGCGATCTTTCGAGATCGCACATGCGTAAAATGACCTATGTGCGATATCGAAAGATTGCACTTGCGATCTTGCATTTCACATCGCTAACGAGATCGCTAGCGATGTCGCAGCGTGCAAAGTACCCCTAAGTTAGTATCCCTGACAATTTTAGTATGCCATTTAAAGTGTCAGCACTGTTTGCAATTAAAATTGCGTAGCAAAAATGGGCAGGTGTGTAGAATGCACAGGTGCTGTAGGTAGCTGGACAGCAAAGGAACACTAAGTTATTATCCTAGACAATTTTAGTATGCCACTAAAAGTGTCAGCACTGTTTGCAATTAAAATTGTGTAGCAAAAATGGGTAGGTGTGTAGAATGCACAGGTGCTGTAGGTAGCTGGACAGCAAAGGAACACTAAGTTAGTATCCCAGACAAATTTAGTATGCCACTAAAAGTGTCAGCACTGTTTGCAATTAAAATTGCGTAGCAAAAATGGGCAGGTGTGTAGAATGCACATGTGGTGTAGCTAGCTGGACAGCAAAGGAAGCCTCACTTTCTATCCCTGCCAATGAAACAATGCACCAAGGAATTGCCTGAGCTGATGTAGCCAGACGCTGTTATATAAACCCCTGCACAGCGTTGGTTGGCACAGACCTGCCTAGCAACAATGGCTATGAACGGCTGTAATGCAGCCCTGAAAATTACAAGTAGTCCCTAATCCCTAAAGCGCTGTGTAGATTGCACTGTATGTCTATAGCGCACACAGCAGCAGCAGCGGCGGTGACTGTCATCCACCCGCAGCAGAGAGATAATGGCAGCGATGGGGAAAATGGCCGTGTCTTATAATGCAAGGACATGTGACATGCACAGCCTATGACACATGCCCTTGCTTGTCTGGCAAAAATCCACTTTGTTGTGTGTGTGTCTGTGATTTGCTGACAGCCTGGCCCGCCCCACTGTACGCGTGGTTAGGAAAAGAAAATGGCGATCGCCATTCTTTCAGCACTCAGCAGCAGCACTGATCTAAACCCCGTCCCCCTGCACACTATACGCTGAATTTTGATATCATGATTCACAGTGACTCACCTCACACTATTACAGTGAAACGCCAGCTAGTAACTAGCTATACTTTTTGGTGATGGAACCGTTCTCGAATGTAACTCGAACTACCAAACTTTTAGCAAATCGTTTGAGTTCGTCAAACGGCCCGAACACCCCCCGCCATCACTCGAACATGAAATTGGCGAACCGTTCGACTCGAACATTGCTCATCTCTAGTCTTGATTTGGAAAGGCACACACCTGTCTATATTAGACCTCACAGTGCATGTCAGACCAAATGAGAATCATGAGGTCAAAGGAACTGCCCAAGGAGCTCAGAGACAGAATTGTCGCAAGGCACAGATCTGGCCAAGGATACGAAAGAATTTCTGCAGTCCTCAAGGTCCCTAAGAGCACAGTTGCCTTCAGAATCCAAAATAAATGGAAGAAGTTTGGGACAATCAGAACTCTTCCTTGACATGGCCGTCAAGCTAAACTGAGCAATCGTGGCAGAAGAGTCTTAGTGAGAGAGGTAAAGAAGAACCCTAAGATCACTGTGGCTGAGCTCCAGAGATGCAGCAGGGAGATGGGAGAAAGTTGCACAATGTCAACTATCACTGCAGCCCTCCACCAGTTGGGCCTTTATAGCAGAGTGGCCAACGGAAGCCTCTCCTCAGTGCAAGACATAAAAGCCTGCATAGAGTTTGCAAAAAAGTCATGAAGGACTCTCAGACTTTGAGACATAAGATTCTCTGGTCTGATGAGACAAAGATAGAACTTTTTGGTGACAATTTTAAGCGGTATGTTTGGAGAAAACCAGGTAACTCATCACAGTGAAACATAGCGGTGACAGCATCATGCCAGGGGGGTATTTTTCAGCTACAGGGACAGGACAACTGATTGCAATTGAAGGAAAGATGAATGTGGCCAAGTACAGAGATATCCTGGAAGAAAACCTCTTCTAGAGTGCCCTGGAACTCAGACTTGGCCGAAGGTTCACCTTCCAACAAGACAATGACCCTAAGCACACTGCTGAAATAACAAAGGAGTGGCTTCAGAACAACTCTGTAACCATTCTTGACCGGCTCAGCCAGAGCCCTGACCTAAACCCAATTGAGCATCTCTGGAGAGGCCTGAAAATGGCTGTTTACCAACGTTCACCATCGAACCTCACGGAACTGGAGAGGATCTGCAAAAAGAATGGTAGAGGATCCCCAAATCCAGGTGTGAAAAACTTGTTGAATCATTCCCAAGACTCACGGCGGTACTAGCTCAAAGGAGTGCTTCTACTCAATACTAAGCAAAGGGTCTGAATACTTATGACCACGTGATATTTCAGTTTTATTTTTTATAAAATTTGCAAAAATGTCTACATTTCAGTTTTTTTTCTGTCAAGATTGGGGTGCAGAGTGTACATAAATGAGAAAAAAATGAACTTTTTTGAATTTACTAAATGGCTGCAATGAAACAAAGAATGACAAATTTAAAGGGGTCTGAATACTTTCCGTACCCACTGTATATTGGTTGATTGCAAAAAAAACACGTGAAATGTTTTTTAATTACTCACTACAACAAGCTCCTTCCTATCTTCACATACATTTCCTACAGATGGAACACAGAAATGCAAGAACTGTACCCATATCTTTTGTGTGGTAAGGGTGATAAAGGTAAAGGTATAAAGAAAGCAGATATACTACAGTTCAAAAGTTTGGGGTCACCCAGACAATTTGTCTTTTCCATGACAAATCATACTTTTATTTATCAAATGAGTTGCATAATGAATAGAAAATATAGTCGAGACATTGATGTTAGAAATAATTAATGATTTTTACTTGAAATAATAATATTCTCTTTCAAACTTTGCTTTCGTCACAGAATGCTCCTTTGCAGCAATTACAGCTTTGCAGTCCTTTGGCATTCTAGCTGTTAATTTGCGGAGGTAATCTGGAGATATTTCACCCCAAACTTCCAGAAGCCCCTCCCACAAGTTGGATTGGCTTGATGGGCACTTTTTGCGTCCCATACGGTCAAGCTGCTCCCACAACAGCTCTATAGGGTTGAGATCTGGTGACTGGGCTGGTCACTCCATTACAGATAGAATACCAGCTGTCTGCTTCTTCCCTAAATAGTTCATGCATAATTTGGAGGTGTGCTTTGGGTCATTGTTGTGTTGTAGATGCAATTGGCTACACTCAAGCGCTGTCCACAGGGTATGGCATGGCGTTGCAAAATGGAGTGATAGCCTTCCTTATTCAAAATCCCTTTTACCTTGTACAAATCTCCCACTTTACCAGCACCAAAGCAACCCCAGACCATCACATTACCTCCACCATGCTTGACAGATGGTGTCAGCCACTCTTACAGCATCTTTTCAGTTGTTCTGCATCTCACAAATGTTCCTCTGTGTGATCCAAACACCTCAAACTTCGATTTGTCTGTCCATAACACTTTTTTCCAATTTTCCTCTGTCCAATGTCTTTGTTCGATATGGCTTTTTCTTTGCCACTCTGCCCTGAAGGTCAGCATCCCGGAGTCGCCTCTTCACTGTCGACGTTGACACTGGTGTTTTGCGGGTACTATTTAATGAAGCTGCCAGGTGAGGACCTGTGAGGTGTCGATTTCTCAAACTATAGACTCAGATGTACTTGTCTTGTTGCTCAGTTGTGCAGCGGGGCCTCACATTTCTCTTTCTACTCTGGTTAGAGACTGTTTGTGCTCTCCTCTGAAGAGAGTATTACACACCGTTGTAGGAAATCTTCAGTTTCTTGGCAATTTTTCACATCGAATATCCTTAATTTCTAAGAACAAGAATAGACTGTCAAGTTTCACATGAAAGTTCTCTTTTTCTGGCCATTTTGAGTTTAATTGAACCAACAAATGTAATGTTCCAGATTCTCAACTAGCTCAAAGGAAGGTCAGTTTTATAGCTTCTCTAATCAGCAAAACAGTTTTCAGCTGTGCTAACATACTTGCACAAGGGTTTTCAAGGGATTTTCTAAACATCCATTAGCCTTCTAACACAGTAGGCAAACACAATGTACCATTAGAACACTGGAGTGTTGGTTGTTGGAAATGGGCCTCTTTACACCTATGTAGATATTGTATTAAAAAACAGACGTTTGCAGCTAGAATAGTAATTTACCACATTAATAATGTATAGAGTGTATTTCTGTTTAATTTAATGTTAGTTTCAGTGAAAAAAATGTGCTTTTCTTTAAAAAATAAGGAAATATCTAAGTGACCCTAAACTTTTGAACTGTAGTGTATATTACCTTGAAGATGAACAAATGGTTAGAACCAACCCTAGCACACAATTAACAGGCATTTTAAGCTCTATATTATCACAGTAATAACATTCCTAACAAGCAGGATTATAACTTTAGGCAGTGGATTGGCATCGAAACAGAGTGTCTTATATGGTTCCGAATGCTCCTTCCTGTTGCAGGAGTCAACAGGACTATTTAAAGAATACGGTAGATAGGGAGCCTTGTTACATAGTTTTAATTGGGTCCCAGAAGCTTCAGGTTATGTCTTTGTAAACTAGTACGAATTATTTGTACTAGCCAACAAAAAATATATTTTCTGTATAGCTAGAGATATGCACATTATTTGTACACTTTTCCTTGTTACATTTTTCTCCAGCAAAATGTAGAAGCATGAGGTAAACAAGCTGACAGATTGCAATGTTTAGTGTCTCAAGCACGAGATGAGTAATGATTATCATTTATATTCTGGGCGTTTATTTTTATGAACGATTCTTCCTCGGCTTATCACTTAGAAAAGAACACAGTTATCACCTAAAGCACCTTTTCTAAGTCAACAGCATCCTAAGCTCCAGGCGCTGCACTCCCAAACGCTTATTACCTATATAACTGAGATTGATCACTGGGTAACAAGTCTGTGCCACCCCAGGCTTGATACTGTGCTGTGTGTCTGCCCTACTGTGGCTTCAAGATACTTCGAAGATAAGACAGCAACATGCTTCCATTGACTGCTTTAGAAGCTTTTATTCTTTATCTCTTTCATATTTAAACAGGTTTGCTAGGGTCAAATGTAAAGTTTGTAGTTGCTCTATGTCTGAGGGAAGTGGATGACAATTTAGTTGGTACATGACCACAAGCATGTAAATTGCATACATGCCCTCATGCGACTGCTCATTTGTGCTGAAAATATAGAGAATTGTGACATTATGAGCATTGCAGTCTCATACAGTAACTTCAGACTTTTCTTTTCAGTCCTTAAAATCCCTTTAAAGCCCCGAGTATGGCAAACATATACATTGTCTAGACTAGGGATGTCAAACTCATTTTCCCTAAAAGCCACATCAGCATCATAGTTGCCTTTAAAGGGCCGCTTATAATTGTAAGGGCTCATGCAGATCTCCAGAGATCCATGGGTTGTAGAGCTTTACAAGAGCTGTCCCTGAGTTGTAGGGCTGTACAGCAGCTGTTTCCGGATAGAGGGGCTATTTAACAACCATAGAGCTATCACTGAGTAGTAGGACTGTACCACAGCTGTCCCTGGGTAGTAGGATTATAAGAGAGTTGCCCCTGGGTGGTACAACTATACGATAGCTGTCCATGGGTACTAGAGCTATCCAGGAGCTATACCTGGGCTGTAAAGCTAAATGTGCTGTCCTTGGATTGTGGGGCTAAGGGCTCTGTCCCTGAATAGTAGGACTATACGACAGCTATCCCTGGGTACTATGGCTAAGGTAGTATGGCTAAGGGAGCTTTCCCTTGGTTGTAGGGCTAAGGGCGCTGTTATTGCATTGTAGGGCTAGGAGCATTGTCCCTGGGTGTTAGGGCTAAGGATGGGTCCCTGAGTAGTAGGACTATATGACAGCTGTCCCTAGGTACTAACACTAGAGTAAGAGGGCTAAGGATGCTGCACCTCGGTTGTAGGGCTAAGGGTACTGTCCCTGGGTTGTAGGGCTAAGGACGCTGTCCCTGGATTGTAGGGCTAAGGGTGCTGTCCCTTGCTTCTAGGACTAAGGGCGCAGTCCCAGGTTTGTAGGGCTAAGAGCGTTATCCCTGGGATGGAAATCCCACCACAAGCTACCCCTCCACAGCACTGCACTCACTACATATCCCACCACAGGCATCTGCACAGCATTATAGACCCTCCAAATCCCACCACAGGAAATCCCCCAGCATTGTACACCACCCCAAATCCCACACAGGTGTCTCACAGCATCACATATCCCCAAACTTCCACCACAGGCATCTCCCAGCATTATAAACCCCCAAATCCCACCACAGGCATCCCACCAAACATCACACACTCCCCAAAATCACACCATAGGCATCCCCCCAGCATTATAGACCTCCAAAATCCCACTGCAGGCATCCCTCAGCATTGCGCAGCCTGCAAATTCCACTGCAGGTACACCTAAAGGATTATACACCAAATAAAATCCCATCACAGTCATTCTTCAACATCGCACACCCCCTGAATCCCACCACAAAAGTGCTTCTAGAGCCGCACACCCCTTAAATCCCATCAAAATAGTCTACCCTGGGCATTGAACACCAAAATCCCACTACAGGCATCATAGACCCCCAAAGTTCCACTGCAAACATACCCACTGCATTATAGACCCACAAAATCCCACCACAGGCATCCCACCAGCATTATATACCCCAGAAATCACACTACCCTCACCTGCAGCTTCTCATTGATACAGTGAATGAGGGCTAAAGATGGGGAGCGCACGTCACATCTCTCTCGAGTCACAGCCACTTCGTCGAACGGCATGCTGCACTCCGGACCAGAAGTGACGGCAAAAACATATAATTAACAGAAATAAACACTTGCAATAGATCACTCTGTGTGTAATGACACTATATAATATGTGTTTCCCTTTTTGTACTGAATTACTGAAATAAATGATCTTTTTGATGATATTCTAATTTATTGAGATTCACTTGTAGATTTAGGTTCCAGAAATATTTGGACATCAACTGAATCTTTGTGATTTGGGCTCTGCATGCCACTATTTTTTATTTAAATCACCACTCCAGCATTTTTTTTTTCACCCTAGGAGTGGTGCTTTAAATGTAGGTAATTCCTACCTCTAGTGTTATGTTTACCCTCTAAAGTTTTAACCCTTTTTCGGCGGCCCGCAGCGACATGTTGTGCCCTGAGCTTCTGACTGCCTGGAATTCAGAAGCTATGTCACAAGCTGTCAATGCAACTCTATGAGAGCAAGAACGAGGCTCTCATAGAATTGCATTGATTTGTGAACCATTAAACACTGGAGCTCCAGTAGGTCACAAATTCTCTCTCTAAAACAGATGAAGATGGCAGCAGGTGATTATAAGACTGGGAGCATGGGACGTAAAGCACCACTATAGTGTAGACTTTCAGGTTTTAGTAAAGATGTTGAACAAAATATCATGTGAAATATTTAGAAATTGTGACCCTTTTGCTACAAAACCTCCTTATTTTAGGGGCTCAAAATTGGACAAATTTACTTTACCATAAAGAACATGTTGATGTTTAATTCTTTGTAGAGAATTCTTTGCAGGCAATGACTGCCTGAAATCTGGAAGCTAAGGATGTCAGCAAATGCTGGGTTTCCTAATTTGTGATGCTTTACTAGGCCATTAATGCAGGCACATATGGGAGGATCGATTTATGGGACTCTGGTCCATTGGTTATGTCATTAGTCTCTGGCCGCTGCATAGGAGATTTGGGAATTTCATACCTCCCAGGATCTTCTGGATTGTGAATAGCAGGGCTGGTGTAAATTTTACAGAGTTCCTATCCAGCAGTTAGGGAGTACTGATCTGGCCTATGGACTGAAATTTTGTAAATTAATCTGCCTATTTCTATTCCCGGGGCATTAGATAAAATGGAAGTCAGATAGATAAATTAAAGGGAACCTATCAGCAGGTTTTTGCTATGTAAGCTGAGGACAGCATGCTGTAAGAGATAAAAAGCAACTGTGCTTCTTTTATCAGTCTGTGTGCAATTGTTTATGTAAACTAGAGGGTTTATTACCCTGTGGTTAACATTGCAGGACTAGGATCTCACATACACATCAGTCTGACACCCCGTCTTGTGATTGACAACTTAGGGTGGCTTTGCACGTTGCAACATCGCACGTGCGATGTCGGTGGGGTCAAATCGAAAGTGACGCACATCCGGCGTCACTTTCGACATCGTACTGTGTAAATGCTAGATGATACGATGAACGAGCACAAAAACGTCGTTATCGTATCATCGTTGCATTCACCGACATTTCCATAATGCCGGTGCCGCAACAGGTACGATGTTGTTCCTCGTTCCTGCGGCAGCACACATCGCTGTGTATGAAGCCGCAGGAGCGAGGAACATCTCCTTACCTGCCGCCGGCGGCTATGCAGAAGGACGGAGGTGGGCGGGATGTTTAGCCCCTCTGCCGCTATTGGCCGCCTGCCGTGTGACGTCGCTATGACACCGCACAACCCGCCCCCTTAGGAAGGAGGCGGGTCGCCGGCCAGAGCGACGGTCGCAGGGCAGGTGAGAGCATGTGAAGCTGGCGTAGCGATAATTTTCGCTACGCCAGCTATCACACGATATCGTACCTGCGACGGGGGCGGGGACTATCGCGTGCGACATCGCAGCATCGGCTTGCGATGTCGCAACGTGCAAAGCCCGCCTTACAGCCAACGTACAACCTCTATTGAGAGCCTAGTGTGAGCGGGGCCAGCTATCATAGCCCTGCTGTGTTCCGGAATTTAAATTCTTGGATTGTTTCATAACGGCTGCACCCAGTAATCTACAGTTAGGTCCAGAAATATTTGAACAGTGACCGTATCTTTGTGATTTGAGCTCTAAATGCTGCTATTTTTTATTTAAAATTAAACAACTGGGATGCCAGTTTAGTGCAGACTTTCAGATTTAATTAAAGGGGTTAAACAACAATATCCAATGAAACGTTTAGGAATTGAAACTATTTTTCTACAAAGCCTCCTCATTTCTGGGACTCAAAAGTAATTGGGCATCAATTGTTGCTTGTTTGTGGATCTTCCTACCTCAAGCATGTGAAATGCATGTTTGATGCTATTTATCTAGTGAATTAATCGACCATTGCAGAACATTCCACATCTTTGACTTAAAAAACTCCTGGGTTGCTTTCACAGTATGTTTTGGGTCATTATTCACATTCATTTGTACTCTAAAATGCCATCCAATCCACCTTTCAAACAGTCTACACACTTTCTTCTTCCCATCAATTTGGTTCCGGTTCATCTTAGTTTTATCTGTCCAAAGAAAATTTTTCAGAACTTGGCTGGCTTCGCTAGATTTTTTTTTTTCTTTTTACAAAAAAGGGCCTTACTTATTAATGTTTTGCACTTTGTGGTAAACCCTCTGTATTTGCTGTCATAAAGTCTTCTCTTTATGGTAGACTTAGATACTGAAACATCTACTTCCTGGAGATTGTTCTTCACTTGGGTGGATGTTCTGAAGGGGTTTTTCTTTCCCATGGAAAAAGTGTGGCCGCTCCTAACAATTTTGCCATCTCTTTGATGGATTTCTTCTTTTTTTTTTTTTAGTTTAATGGAAATGCAATACATGGAATCAGCTCTAGACATTTTACCTGCTGAATTGATAATGGACTAATGCCGAAATGGCCCATGCAGCCCATTAAGGAGCTTTTGAGATAGTTGTCCAATTAACTTTGGTCACATTGAGAAATAGTTTTCTGAAAGTGGTCCACAATTCTTAGATGCACTTGTTCACAGATTGGTGAACTTCTGAAGTGGTGCTTTAACACTAGAAGTCCCAGCGAGGGGTCATTTAACATTTCTACCATTGGAACCCTATAGAGCTCAAAATTTCTGGGACTTCTAGTGTTAAGGGAATAAAATATAAATTAAGAAAAATGTTACAACTTAGCTTTACAATAAAGAAAGCAGCTATGGCGCATGTAATAAATTTAAATTATAAATGTGAAATATTGGAGTTTACAGAGCGTGGAGAAGTTTACAGGTACAAGTTTCTCCAGTGTAATACAGCAGAACATTTTACAGGATTTATTGGTAATAATGACTGGAAACCATGCACAATATAACCAGACTTTAATACAGAACCTAATTATTCTATCATTAGCTGCAAACTGTAACAAGTTGTTTAATGAAGAAATCAGAAGCATTAAGAGAAACCTCTAATGTTCTCATTACATTGAATAAAAAAAACTACAGAATCTACACAAAAATCAAAAACAATATTACAGATATTATTTTTACAGGAAAAGCAGGAATATCTGTTTTTTACAGCAACGCAACTTCACACAGTATTAGGCCTGTGACACATATCCGTGCCGCCGGCACGTGTTTGTCATTTTTTACACGTACCAGCGGCACGGAGACACGTTAACCAATGCTACCCTATTGTAGCAGGCACACACACGTAAAACCACACGGAACGTGTGTCCGTTTGTACGTGTGTGCGTTTTTCAAAGTGCTGACATGTCAGTGTTTTCTCCCGCAGCACGGGTGTCACACGGCCCGCACCCGTACCACACGGGTGTAGTGTGGATGCGGTCCCGTGTGACACGCGCCGGCGAAAACACACGTGTCACTGAAAAAAAAAAACATTTACTCACCTTCTCCAGCCCTCCTGTCTCTGCCGCTGCTGCCTCTTGCTGCCGACCGCCGCTCATTATTCTCATTGAATATTCACTTCACTGCCTGGCAGCAGCAGCAGCGGGGAGACGGGAGGGCTGGAGCTGAAGATCAGCACCACGGACAGCACCGCGGACATCAGGAAGGACCAGGTATGTTAATTACCGGTTCTACGTGTGCTATCGCGGATAGCACACGTAGAACACACGTGTCCCGCACGTACCAGAGACACGTACCTACCTGCACGCAACACGCAGGGAAAATACGTGTCTCTCGGCACGCGCGTGATTTTCACGTGAATGTGGCAGAGGCCTTAAGGACATTACTAGTTTTATTTATTCCACATTGTTTTTTTTACATTATACATACTTTATGTTGCTTGATGTCGTAGAGTTTGACCAGCCACTATTTACATTAAACTATAAACAAACAATTCTATACTCACCTAACCTCTCCTTCATAAGGCTGTAGGGGTCCCAGCTGGTCTTCTTGCTTCCCCTTTCGATGGAGACAGACAACTCTGTGGTCACTCAGCTGCCACAGCAGCACTGACCATTGCCAACATGTCATCACTTTGGCGAGTAATTGGTGGAACTGATGACATATTCATATGACCAGAACAGGATTTACAGACTAGGTCTCTGCCTGTAAATCGTGTTCTGGCTGTACAGAAGTGAAAAGAGCAGCTAATCACTTGCTGCAGGCATCACATACCTGTTCCTCCTGGAAGAGGAAGAAAGGAGACAAGCAGGTAACCTGTGCAATGCTATTGATGACGTATCAATAGGTGATTGTAACATAAACCTGTAGCCTTAATGGGAAATACACTGTACTGCTTAGTGTATGTGTCACGGTCATCTCCCTGCATGTTGAGACTAGTGGCAGCCTTTGGACTGGAGCCTCTCATCTGGCTCTCTTCATTTAAATGGGTTTCATTTCTCTGGCACTGAAGTGGTTAAGTGCCAGTTTTGCTATTGAAGCATTTCCAAAGCAGTTCCTTGCTGAGTGATCTGCTGTACATACTAAGTAGTCATGCCCTTCAGCTTTAAATAGCATTCCCTGCTGAAGATACAGTTATTTGTGTCCTGGCCACCTTTGAGGAAGGTTCTGCAAGTCAAGTTGCTGTGCCCAGGCTATATCCTTTTGTTTGTTAATTTCCCCCCTGTTTGGCTTTACTTCCCTGGTGTGTTGTTAGTGCAACGGTGAGGTCTAGTGAACCCCCCCGCCCCTCATTAGTCACGGTTACTATAAGGTCTTCCGAGGGCCCCAGGTTACTGTTCAGCGACAGTTGCGTAGACTGTACAGGGACTGGTGAGGAGAGAAGGGACAGTTGCAGGTGAGGTTAGGAGGTGTCCACCTACCCCTCTCACTAGTTCCAGGGCCTCCTGTTGTTTTTGTGCCTCCCTTTTCTTGTGTTTTTTTGTTGTGCGTCAGATGCACAGCGGTCTGAACGCACTTTGCCATGCTTGCTACACCGAGCGAGCGTGACAGTATGTGTACGTATTGTGTAATTCAAAGAGCACTGCATTTACCAAATTTACAATATAATCATAATAGATGTCAAAGTACAGTATGTCACATTTAAATAGTTGTACACTTTTTTTATAAGTCCATAGTACAAGGAAAACTAAAAAACTTTATAATATATCTGTGAGGCAAATCCCGGGATATGAAGATGAATTATGACTCCAGTCATAATCCCTCATCACTCCCTGGCAGTGCCCCCTCCCTTCTTGTTCTCAGTGTTCCACTTACACCTCCATGGCCATGTCCTGTGATATGGAGATGAGGTGGTGTGGGAACAATGGACACAGGATGACTCCCTGCCGTCACCCTGTAGTAGGAGCTGCTAGCTAGTTAGCAAGGCTATGGAAATAGCCAGACAGAACGACTCCAGTAAAAAATGGTTCATATCTCGCAAGCCATATTTCCGATAAATATGGCAACCATAAAAATGGTGTCTCCGCATGCGGACGATGCCGGCACACCCTTTTTATGGGAGCAGGACATTGGGAAATGCCCCAGGCGTGATATCAGCCAATGGGGAACTGGCAGACAGGTCATGAGTCCCCTCGTTCTGTAGCTAAATTCATAACTGTCACAATGAGAGCATTGGCGTCCGCCTACGACGCTCCCAGGCAAAGTTATGGCCCATATTCCATGTTGTGGATTGTCCATAACTCAAGCCAGGGGTGGAGCAGTGCTCCCTCTGAGGTCACTAAGGTAGGAGGGGACCTGGATCTGCCCAGGTTGATAACCCTACTTCGGCCATTTTCCAGGGTTCTTTTCGCTGGGGGCACGTGTAGGAAACATCTGTGGGAAGGATCCTAGAAACCTGGCCTACAGCGCCCCCCTGTGGCCAGACGCAACAAGGTAACTGCTGGAACTGTGTATGCCTGTTTGTAACCCATGCTTTGATTGCAACTGTACTCTGACATATGTATATTCTGTAGATTCCCTATTGTATATATTGTAGTTTCTAGTGTGCTTTAGGCTGATTAAATTATATAATTAATCTTGGGCTGTTCTGTTATCTCGATCTTGAATCCCACGTCTGTGTGTTCGGCTAATAGTTACCGTGAAGCGGTTGGTGGCAGCGAGTTGTGCCAAGGATTATTGTGGGGAGGCCAGTGAGATTCGGGGAGATTTTATATATTCCGCCCGCGGAGGTCGGGGGAATATATACCCTACTCTCACCGGGGACCCTTCAATAATCGGCATAAGTAGTATAGCGGCCTCCTTGCTTATTGTCGGGCAATTCCATAATTGGCCTGACTATAAGAGGGGCGCTAGAGAGTGCGTCACGTGCTCTGTCTGTCGGTCGGGAGGTATAAAGGAGGGGTGACCCCCACTTGTTACCCCCCGATTGTGACGTACTGGTAGCCAGCGCGGGGGATTTCTGAGTGACCCCCCCGGTGGTTTGTGACATATTGGTGGCATAGCGGTGGGATCGAGATAATAGTGTGTGTGAGTGTGAGACCCATACTCCCAGACACTAAAGACTGCCTGCAGCAGCTGTGGCTGCTGGGGTCTTCAGACTAGCTCAACACTAGAGTGTCAGAGTGCAGATACTGTAAGGTGTGTGGAGGCATCAGGTGTCAGTTCTGTGTCAGTGACCAAAAGTCTGCAAGAATGGCTGATGGCACCAGGAGCAGAGCTATGCAACTGGCCAATGCTAAGGCAGGAGCCGAAGAGAGGGAGGACGGTGCTGTGGACAGCAATGAGGAGGTTGCCCACGAGTCCTCCAGGAGCTCGACGCCAGAAAACCGTTCTGCCGAGGACATTGCGCAACCTGGCACTGCTGGACAAGATGAGGAGGAGCTCACCCAAGGTTCCTCAACGAGCCAGATGCCAGCCCTCCGCTCTGAAAGGGACAGTGAATCGCCTAGCTCTGCAGCGTGCCGCAGATCACCACGTGCCATTCCACCGAGCCTGGGAGGCTCGGATAGCCTTCTTCAAATGGCTATGGCCCTTCTCCAGGCTGGAGACCAGAAGGGCTACAAGGAACTCCTGGCAGAGCGCAGGGCAGAGCGGCAGGCAGCGCGTGACGCTGAGGCTGCGGAGCGGCACGCAGAGCGTGAGGCTGCGGAGCGAGAGCGGCAGGCAGCGCGTGAAGAGCGAGAGCGAGAGCGACAGGCAGACCGTGACTACCAGCTGCAGCTAGCTCAGCTCCGGCCCTCATCAGCCACACGTGACCTTCGAGACACCAAACTTCCAAAGGTCCGTGTTGAGGACTTCCCAGTGCTGGAGAAGGATGGAGACTTGGACTCTTTCTTGACTGCTTTTGAACGGACTTGCCTGCAGCACCATCTGGACAAGGACCAGTGGGCCAAATACCTGACCCCCCGTTTAAGGGGTAAGGCCCTGGATATCCTTGGGGACTTGCCTGCGGAGGCAGATCAGGGCTACGACACCATCAAGCGGGCCCTGATCCAACAGTACAACCTCACTCCAGAGTCCTACCGCAAGAAGTTCCGGAGCCTACAGAAGGGACCAAAGGACTCCTGGGCTGACCACAGGCGGGCACTTGCCCGAGCTGCCGACCACTGGACCCAAGGCCTGCAGCTTTCCACCGGACCGGAGATCCTGGACTTGTTCATCACGGAGCAACTCTTGTGGAACTGCCCTGAGGATCTCCGCCAGTTCATCCGAGACCAGAAGCCAAAGGGGTCCACGGCTACAGCTGCCCTTGCCGATGACTACACCAACAACCGGGCCCCTGAGGCCAGGAGAGCGGCCACCAGCAGCACCTGGAGAGGGGGTAAGATGAATTCTGCGACTGCCCCACCTGCCCCTAGACTGCAGGGGGTGTCCCCCTCAACTCCCCTCTCCAGGCCCGTGGCGGAACCAAGACGGTGCCACCAGTGCAACCTACCTGGACACTTCAAGGCCATGTGCCCTCAGCGTCCCAAGGCCCCGGCTCCGTCCCCGTCCCAAGGGCCGCCCAAGGTGTATTGTGTGGGTGGGGGTGGTGGTAGGTCCCTGGACAGCTTCCAACCTGTCACCGTCGGCCGGTCTGTGACCATAGGACTGCGAGACAGCGCCTCGGAGGTGACTCTGGTGCGGCCTGAGATGGTGTCCCCCCAAGACTTGATCCCTGGAAAAACCCTCGCTGTCTCCGGGATTGGAGGCATTGACCCGGCGCTGCCTGTTGCTGACATTTATGTGGACTGGGGCGCAGGGCGAGGGGTGAGGGAGGTGGGGGTAACTGATCGGATCCCTGCAAACGTGCTACTTGGGACAGATTTGGGGCAGATAACCTCCCAGTTTGGGCCCCAACCAAGGGCTGAACCTTCAGCCCGTACTGACATGCCTCCGGACAATGTTAATGTGTTATCTATGAATGATGTAAGGGAGGAGGGAGTGAACTCTGATATTTCTGCTTGCATAGACACCATAGACACACACTCAGCTGCAGCTGTGACAGGGGAGGGGGTCAGAGAAAGGTGTGACAATGCCTCTACAAGTAACCAGCCTGTGAGCTGGGATCTGTTGCCCTCTGCAGGGATAAGCAGAGAGCAGGGTGCTGCAGGGGGAGGACCAGTGTGTGGGGTGGGGGCTACCACAGCAAATGTGGGGTCCCCAGAGATTTCACAGCGGGGTTCTGTTGCTGCAGGAGGGGAACAGGCAGGTGAGATTGGGGCCGGTCCAGGAGCGGAAGTGCTCCCAGGTAAGATCTCGGTGCATGGTTCCCCCACAACCGGGGTGTCAGGAAGCCAGGTAGGTCTGCCTGAACCGGCGACTTGGTCAGGAACGGAGGAGGAGCAGGCACGACCCACGGTCGCAGCGGCTGTGGCCGCTGTCACCCGCAGTGGGAGTGCTGGAAGCCAAGGGGCCTCCCGGAGGTCCGATAGCTCTTCCCCTTCTGACCAAGTGGCAGCCGAGTCAGGTGGAGGCCAGGACACAGGTCCCGGGGTACTGACTGAAGATGTGACAGTCTCGTCGATTCTGGCCACATCTAGTCAGGGGTTTCAGGCAGCGTTAGAAGCTGACGACAGCCTGAAAGCTCTTAAGGAGCAGGCGGCACAGCCTCCCTCGGACTCGGACCCGGAGCGAGTGGTCTGGGACCAAGGACGGCTGTACCGGGCCACGGTCCAGCAGGGTTCACCGGAGGCGTGGCCCAGGGACCGACAGTTAGTGGTACCCTATCCGTTCCGGACGGAGTTGTTGCGGATCGCACATGAGATTCCGATGGCCGGACACCTAGGGATCGCTAAGACCAAGGCCAGGTTAAACCAGCATTTCTACTGGCCAAAAATGGGGGCCGATGTGGCTGCCTACTGCCGTTCGTGTGAAACCTGTCAGAGAGTGGGGAAGGCGGGGCCACACCCCAAAGCCCCACTAGTATCTCTGCCAATCATCGATGAGCCTTTCAGGAGGGTGGCTGTGGATCTGGTCGGCCCGCTGGCCATCCCCAGCAGCTCCGGGAAACGCTTCATACTGACGGTAGT
This sequence comes from Anomaloglossus baeobatrachus, assembly GCF_048569485.1. Classification (NCBI taxonomy): domain Eukaryota; kingdom Metazoa; phylum Chordata; class Amphibia; order Anura; family Aromobatidae; genus Anomaloglossus; species Anomaloglossus baeobatrachus. Next base: position 180,267,553 of record NC_134354.1, read on the forward strand.
GGACTATGCCACCCGGTACCCAGAAGCAGTGGCCTTGTCGTCCATTCGGGCTGACAAGGTGGCCACCGCATTGCTGGAGATTTTCTCCCGAGTGGGTTTTCCCCAGGAAATGCTCACTGACCGGGGGACCCAATTCATGTCCCAGCTGATGGAGGCCCTCTGTAAGCAAGTCCAGGTGCGACATCTGGTGGCCAGCCCGTACCATCCACAGACTAATGGCCTGTGCGAGCGGTTCAATGGCACCTTAAAGCAGATGCTTAAGATGTTGGTCGACTCCCATGGGCGTGACTGGGAGCGGTATCTCCCACACCTGTTATTTGCTTACCGGGAGGTTCCACAGGCCTCAACAGGATTCTCACCGTTTGAGCTCCTGTACGGGCGACGTGTGCGGGGCCCCCTGGCTCTGGTGAAAGAGGCTTGGGAAGGGGATTTGGCCACCCCTGGAGTGTCGGTTATCGAGTATGTCATGCGCTTCCGGGACAAAATGCAGGCCTTGACGCAACTGGTACACGACAATATGGCTCAAGCCCAGGCCGATCAGAAGCGTTGGTACGACCAGAACGCTTGTGAGAGGACCTACCAAGTGGGTCAAAAGGTGTGGGTACTGGTCCCCGTACCACAGGACAAGCTTCAGGCAGCCTGGGAAGGCCCATACCTCGTGTACCAGCAGCTCAACCCTGTAACGTACCTGGTCACCCTGGACCCTGCCCGTGGAAGGCGGAAGCCCTTCCATGTGAACATGATGAAGGCACATCATGAGCGGGAGGCATGTGCGCTCCCCGTGTGCAACCTGCCCGAGGAGGGAGAAGCGGAAACCCTCTTGGATATGCTAGCCCAGGTTAGGGCAGGCGGATCCATTGAGGATGTGGAGGTTGGCCACCAGCTCTTGGAGGACCAACGGTCCCAGCTGTGGGCCACCCTACACCCCTTCCGGGGGTTGTTTACCAACCAGCCCGGAAGGACTGACTTGGCTGTCCATCACGTGGACACTGGGGATCATCCCCCGATCCGGCGTTCAGCATATCGGGTCTCCCTGGAGGTGCAGCAACACATGCGCCAGGAGATTGACGAGATGCTGAAGCTGGGGGTGATCCAGGCATCCAACAGCGCTTGGGCCTCGCCTGTAGTCCTCGTCCCTAAGAAGGACCGAACCACTCGGTTCTGCGTGGACTACAGGGGGCTCAATGCGGTCACGGTCGCCGATTTGTACCCAATGCCACGCATCGATGACCTGCTCGATCAGTTGGCCGGGGCTCAGTACCTGACCATCATGGATCTGAGCCGGGGATATTGGCAGATCCCCCTGACTCGCAAGGCCAGGGAACGCTCTGCCTTTATTACCCCATTTGGACTGTACGAGTCCACGGTGATGCCATTCGGGATGAGGAATGCCCCTGCCACTTTCCAGCGGATGGTCAACACCCTGCTCAAGGGACTTGAAGGGTACGCGGCCGCGTACCTGGATGACATTGCCGTCTTCAGTCCCACCTGGGAGGACCACCTAGAGCATCTAGCACAGGTGCACAGGCGGATCCACCGGGCAGGTTTGACCATCAAGCCGGGAAAGTGTCAGCTGGCCATGAGCGAGGTCCAGTACCTCGGTCACCGGGTAGGTGGGAGAACACTGAAGCCCGAGCCTGAGAAAGTGGAAGCCATCGCATCCTGGCCCACCCCCAGGACCAAGAAGCAGGTGATGTCCTTCTTGGGGACCGCTGGGTACTATAGGAGGTTTGTTCCATGCTATAGTAGCCTGGCAAAGCCCTTGACGGACCTCACCAAGAAGAAGCTGCCCTCTGCAGTCGATTGGACAATGGACTGCGAGACAGCCTTCCGGGCCCTAAAGGACGCCCTGTCCAGCCCGCCCGTGCTACAGGCAGCCGACTTCACGCGGCCGTTTGTAGTACAGACCGACGCCAGTGACTTCGGCCTCGGTGCGGTGCTCAGCCAGGTGGACTCTGCGAGCCAAGAGCACCCAGTCTTGTACCTGAGCAGGAAGCTGTTACCAAGGGAAGTTGCCTATTCCACGATGGAGAAGGAGTGCCTGGCCATAGTGTGGGCCCTGCAGCGTCTGCAACCCTATCTATACGGGCGCCACTTCATCGTGGAGACGGACCACAATCCCCTCAGCTGGTTGCACACCGTCTCTGGGACGAATGGGCGATTGTTGCGATGGAGCCTTGCGCTCCAGCAATACAACTTCACCATTCGCCACAAAAGGGGCCGTGACCACGGTAACGCAGACGGGCTGTCCCGACAAGGAGAGGTCGCGGACGGGCGCACGGGGGAACACCGGAGTGTGCTGCCCCCTAGCGCCCTCAAAAGGGGGGAGGTGTGAGGCAAATCCCGGGATATGAAGATGAATTATGACTCCAGTCATAATCCCTCATCACTCCCTGGCAGTGCCCCCTCCCTTCTTGTTCTCAGTGTTCCACTTACACCTCCATGGCCATGTCCTGTGATATGGAGATGAGGTGGTGTGGGAACAATGGACACAGGATGACTCCCTGCCGTCACCCTGTAGTAGGAGCTGCTAGCTAGTTAGCAAGGCTATGGAAATAGCCAGACAGAACGACTCCAGTAAAAATGGTTCATATCTCGCAAGCCATATTTCCGATAAATATGGCAACCATAAAAATGGTGTGTCCGCATGCGGACGATGCCGGCACACCCTTTTTATGGGAGCAGGACATTGGGAAATGCCCCAGGCGTGATATCAGCCAATGGGGAACTGGCAGACAGGTCATGAGTCCCCTCGTTCTGTAGCTAAATTCATAACTGTCACAATGAGAGCATTGGCGTCCGCCTACGACGCTCCCAGGCAAAGTTATGGCCCATATTCCATGTTGTGGATTGTCCATAACTCAAGCCAGGGGTGGAGCAGTGCTCCCTCTGAGGTCACTAAGGTAGGAGGGGACCTGGATCTGCCCAGGTTGATAACCCTACTTCGGCCATTTTCCAGGGTTCTTTTCGCTGGGGGCACGTGTAGGAAACATCTGTGGGAAGGATCCTAGAAACCTGGCCTACAGCGCCCCCCTGTGGCCAGACGCAACAAGGTAACTGCTGGAACTGTGTATGCCTGTTTGTAACCCATGCTTTGATTGTAACTGTACTCTGACATATGTATATTCTGTAGATTCCCTATTGTATATATTGTAGTTTCTAGTGTGCTTTAGGCTGATTAAATTATATAATTAATCTTGGGCTGTTCTGTTATCTCGATCTTGAATCCCACGTCTGTGTGTTCGGCTAATAGTTACCGTGAAGCGGTTGGTGGCAGCGAGTTGTGCCAAGGATTATTGTGGGGAGGCCAGTGAGATTCGGGGAGATTTTATATATTCCGCCCGCGGAGGTCGGGGGAATATATACCCTACTCTCACCGGGGACCCTTCAATAATCGGCATAAGTAGTATAGCGGCCTCCTTGCTTATTGTCGGGCAATTCCATAATTGGCCTGACTATAAGAGGGGCGCTAGAGAGCGCGTCACGTGCTCTGTCTGTCGGTCGGGAGGTATAAAGGAGGGGTGACCCCCACTTGTTACCCCCCGATTGTGACGTACTGGTAGCCAGCGCGGGGGATTTCTGAGTGACCCCCCCGGTGGTTTGTGACAATATCCTATTAAATGCCGCTTTCCCTCACTTATCAATCACTTGTCTTGTTGATAATTCCCATTTTCTTAAAACTGTCTACAAATCTGTCTTAGTGAAGGCTCCAATTACATCTAATGCCTATAAAAGTCTATAAAGAGTGGAGGGGAGGAAGGAGTTGTAAAAAAAACTGTAGCAAAGATAAAAGTGATAACATGAAATAACTAAAAAATGCTGGAGAGAAGTCTTATGATGGCCATAAATTGTGTTATTTCTCAAATACATACATGACAACATATTCTAAAATGTCAACTTAAAGCGTAGTTAGTAGTTACACTTTAAAAAGAACATGTCACCTGTAAAAACTCTATTAAGCTGCAGATATGGGGTTAATTTGCAGGTTAATAGCAATTGAATCCTGCCCGGTGCGTGCACATTGAACCCTGCTGCCAGGAGGAAAAGAATTTTAATCCTCCTGGCAGCATTCCGGTGTCAATCATGGGGGTGGCGCCAGCATGTGTTCAGTCACCACTCTGTGTATGGAGGGTAGCGGCTATAACTGCGCCCCTGCACTGACTGACAGCCGCTTATCATTAGAACCAGCTGTCAGTCAATGCGGAGGGTGTGGTTACAGTCACCACTCTAGATATGTGCTGTCTAAGTATTCATTTTGCTTTGTATTCAGTTACAACATGTATTTAAGCAGCTTTTCTCACCATCTATTTTTCTTTGCTGGCTAATTATGCTTTGAGCACACTCCTGTTTGTTCATCAACCAGCTGCATATTCGTACTGGCTCAGACCTGCTACTTACCATTCATCTGCTGTGAGCATAACAAACGTTTCTAATACTGCTGTTCTTCACACTACTATACTGCTGCAACAGTGTGTAATCTTTAGAATCTAGTGTGCCTGTTCATCACTATTGACTGCAGGTAACAATTTGTTTACAGATTGCATACTTCTCGTCTACTGACCATCAGTCTGCAGATAGCATATAACTTTGACATTAGTCATTTGATTGTTGCAAGTTCTTGACTCACTACACAACTACAGTTCCTGTATATATCTGCACTCCTGGCTAGAGATGAGCGAACCGGCCCCGGTTCGGCTCGAGGTCGGTTCGCCGAACGGAGGTCCCGTTCGAGTTCGGCTCGTCGAACGTTCGACGAACCGAACTCGAACTGCATAGGAAACAATGGCAGGCAATCACAAACACATAAAAACACCTAGAAAACACCCTCAAAGGTGTCCAAAAGGTGATAAACAACTCACAACACAACACAAACACATGGGAAAGTGACAAGGACATATACTCATGCGAAAACAAAACAGCTGGACAAGGAAAAAGAGGAGGACACACAGATATAGGCATGGCACGCCCTTCTAAAATCATGTAAAACACCGCAAGGTGACTCCAAGCGTAGTCTCCCTTTTTTTCCAAAAATTGGGCCCCACACACACCCACCCCTTCAGTGGCAGCAGTTGTGCCCCAGTTGTACAATTCACAGCTAGATTTGCATCAAGCACATTCAAAAATACGCCATTCTTATCCGTCCCCAGGATGACACCGGGGTAGGTAGCAAAGTCTTTCCTGATCCCAGCTCTGTTCATCTTGGCTTCTTTTAAAAACACAGCAAGCAAGGGTTACTCCAAGCGGAGTCTCCCTTTTTTACAAAAATTGGGCCCCACACACACCCACCCCTTCAGTGGCAGCAGTTGTGCCCCAGTTGTACAATTCACAGCTAGATTTGCATCAAGCACATTCAAAAATACGCCATAATTAACCGTCCCCAGGATGACACCAGGGTAGGTAGCAAAGTCTTTCATGATCCCAGCTCTGTTCATCTTGGCTTCTTTTAAAAACACAGCAAGCAAGGGTTACTCCAAGCGGAGTCTCCCTTTTTTCCAAAAATTGGGCCCCACACACACCCACCCCTTCAGTGGCAGCAGTTGTGCCCCAGTTGTACACTTCACAGCTAGATTTGCATCAAGCACATTCAAAAATACGCCATTCTTATCCGTCCCCAGGATGACACCGGGGTAGGTAGCAAAGTCTTTCCTGATCCCAGCTCTGTTCATCTTGGCTTCTTTTAAAAACACAGCAAGCAAGGGTTACTCCAAGCGGAGTCTCCCTTTTTTCCAAAAATTGGGCCCCACACACACCCACCCCTTCAGTGGCAGCAGTTGTGCCCCAGTTGTACACTTCACAGCTAGATTTGCATCAAGCACATTCAAAAATACGCCATTCTTATCCGTCCCTAGGATGACACCGGGGTAGGTAGCAAAGTCTTTCCTGATCCCAGCTCTGTTCATCTTGGCTTCTTTTAAAAACACAGCAAGCAAGGGTTACTCCAAGCGGAGTCTCCCTTTTTTACAAAAATTGGGCCCCACACACACCCACCCCTTCAGTGGCAGCAGTTGTGCCCCAGTTGCACAATTCACAGCTAGATTTGCATCAAGCACATTCAAAAATACGCCATAATTAACCGTCCCCAGGATGACACCAGGGTAGGTAGCAAAGTCTTTCCTGATCCCAGCTCTGTTCATCTTGGCTTCTTTTAAAAACACAGCAAGCAAGGGTTACTCCAAGCAGAGTCTCCCTTTTTTCCAAAAATTGGGCCCCACACACACCCACCCCTTCAGTGGCAGCAGTTGTGCCCCAGTTGTACACTTCACAGCTAGATTTGCATCAAGCACATTCAAAAATACGCCATTCTTATCCGTCCCCAGGATGACACCGGGGTAGGTAGCAAAGTCTTTCCTGATCCCAGCTCTGTTCATCTTGGCTTCTTTTAAAAACACAGCAAGCAAGGGTTACTCCAAGCGGAGTCTCCCTTTTTTCCAAAAATTGGGCCCCACACACACCCACCCCTTCAGTGGCAGCAGTTGTGCCCCAGTTGTACAATTCACAGCTAGATTTGCATCAAGCACATTCAAAAATACGCCATAATTAACCGTCCCCAGGATGACACCAGGGTAGGTAGCAAAGTCTTTCCTGATCCCAGCTCTGTTCATCTTGGCTTCTTTTAAAAACACAGCAAGCAAGGGTAACTCCAAGCGGAGTCTCCCTTTTTTCCAAAAATTGGGCCCCACACACACCCACCCCTTCAGTGGCAGCAGTTGTGCCCTAGTTGCAAACAGGATGTTTTGATTTGCATCAAGCACATTCCAAATCCACAAGCATTTACTCTCCCCAGGATGACACAGGGGTAGTAATTTCCTTCTGGATCCATGACTTGTTCATTTTGATGAACGTCAGTCTGTCCACATTGTCACTGGACAGACGCGTGCGCTTATCTGTCAGCACACACCCAGCAGCACTGAAGACACGTTCAGAGACAACGCTGGCAGCTGGACACGACAAAATCTCCAAGGCGTAACTGGATAGCTCTGGCCATTTTTCTAGATTTGAAGCCCAAAAGGAGCAAGGCTCCATTTGCAAAGTCATGGCATCGATGTTCATTTGGAGATACTCCTGTATCATCCTTTCCAGCCGTTGACTATGTGTCAGACTTGTTGTCTCTGGTGGCCTTGCAAAAGAGGGTCTAAAAAAATTATGAAAAGATTCCATAAAATTGCTGTTACCAGCACCAGATACGGTCCTACTGGTACGGGTAGACTGTTGAAGATGACGAGACCGTCCCATGTTTGGCAAGTTACAACTGGGAAAATCACTCCCTGCACCTGCACGGTTGTTTGGTGGAAAAGCCGAGCTAAGATCGAGTAACAGCTTCTGCTGATACTCCTGCATACGTGCGTCCCTTTCTACGGCTGGAATTATGTCACAAAATTTGGACTTGTACCGCGGTTCTAATAGTGTGGCAAGCCAGTAGTCATCATCACTTCTAATTTTGACAATACGAGGGTCATGTTGGAGGTAGTGCAACAAGAAGGCACTCATGTGTTTTGCGCAGCCATGCGGACCAAGTCCACGCTGTGTTTGTGGCATAGAGGTGCTAACCGTTCTTTCTTCCTCTGACATCTCCCCCCAACCTCTTTCAACTGAAATTTGACCAAGGTCTCCCTCATCCGCTGAGTCTTCCATGTCCATGGACAGTTCGTCCTCCATTTCTTCATGTTCTCCTGCACCTTCCTCAACATCTCGCCTGCTACCATGCGCCCTTGTTGATCCCTGTCCCCCATGGTCCCATGCCTGCCGCCTTGGTGATGATGAACGTCTGGACCTTGGTGATGTTGTTGTGTCTTGCGCATATGAATCCTCCTGTAGTTCATCCCCTTCCTGTTGTCCCACCCCCTGACTCCGAATAGTGTTTAGCGTGTGCTCTAGCATGTAAATGACTGGAATCGTCATGCTGATAATGGCATTGTCAGCGCTAAACATATTCGTCGCCATGTCGAAACTCTGCAGAAGGGTGCATAGGTCCTTTATCTGAGACCACTCCATCAGGGTGATCTGACCCACCTCTGCATCTCGTTGGCCCAGGCTATACGTCATGACGTATTGCACCAGGGCTCGGCGGTGCTGCCACAGTCGCTGTAACATGTGGAGAGTTGAATTCCAGCGTGTCGCCACATCGCATTTTAGGCGATGAACCGGCAGGCCGAAAGACTTCTGGAGCGATGCAAGTCGCTCAGCTGCGGCGCTTGAACGGCGGAAGTGAGCAGACAGTTTTCGTGCCCTGTTCAGAAGGCCATCTAGGCTGGGATAGTGTGTTAAAAATTGCTGGACAACAAGGTTCAACACGTGAGCCATACAAGGTACGTGTGTCACCTTGCCCAGGCGAAGGGCCGCACCCAGGTTTGCAGCATTGTCGCACACGGCCTTACCAGGCTGCAGGTTGAGTGGAGACAACCATTTATTAAACTCGGACCGCAGAGCTGACCACAACTCCTCAGCTGTGTGACTCTTATTCCCAAGACATGTCAAGCTAAAGACCGCCTGATGCCGTTGCGCTCTGCTGCCAGCATAGTAATGAGGGGTGCGTGATTCCTTTTGCGCTGTGAGAACGCTGGTGGCCTGACCAGGCAGGCTTGGGGCGGAGGTGGAGGACCCAGATGAGGTGGAGGATGCAGAAGCAGTGGCGGAACTTGGACAGACAGAGGATTGACACACAAGTCGTGGGGACGGCAAGACTTGTGCAGCAGACCCTTCACCATCTATCACCATAGTTACCCAGTGCCCAGTCAGCGACATGTAACGTCCCTGTCCATGCTTACTGGTCCAAGTATCGGTGGTGAAATGCACCCGTTCACACACAGAGTTTCTCAAGGAAGCAGTGATGTTGTGTGCGACATGCTGGTGTAGCGCGGGCACACCTTTCTTAGAGAAGTAGTGGTGACTAGGCATCTGGTACTGGGGCACAGCAACAGACATAAGGTCTCTAAAATCCTGTGTGTCCACTAGGCGGAAAGGCACCATTTCGGTAGCCAACAGCTTACAGAGGGATAGAGTCAACCTCTTCGCTTTGTCATGGGTCGCAGGAAGTGGCCTTTTATTTGACCACATCTGAGGGACAGAGATCTGGCTGCTGTGTGTAGACGGTGTTGAGTAGGGTGCCCCTGGAAAAATGCAGGTTTGTGAGGAAAGTGCTGGCGGAGACATGATGTTGCCTTCATCCAACGTTGGTGCTATCGATGTCTGAGAGAGCTATATACACTCACTTGTTTCCCCTTCCAAACCAACTGACGACCTACCAAGCAAACTGCCTGTTGCGGTTACAGTGGTGGAAGTTGTGGGTGGAAAAACAGGTGTGACAGCTGTCCCCACAGTCCTAGAAGATGACGAGCGCACGGATGCACTGGAAGGGGCAGGCGGTGGATGGTTCGCTCCGCTAGGCCGCATTGCAGCACGGTGAGCTTCCCACCGGGCCATATGATATTTATTCATGTGACGATTCATGGAAGAAGTTGTCAAACTGCTGAGGTTTTGACCTCTACTAAGAGAACCATGACAAATTTTAAAGATCACATAATTTGGGCGATCTTTTTCTATGTCAAAAAAGGACCAGGCTAGGCAAGGCTTAGAGGCCATGCGACCTGTTGATCCACCCCGAATAATGCTCAGAGGCAGAGTGGTGGCTGAGGATGCAGTTGTAGACGTGCTACCAGTACTCCGACTCTGTCCAGGAAGGCGCAAGGTAACTTCGTCATCAGTTGCATCCTCCTCCACCACCTCTGTTGACCTCCTCGAGTGCCTGACTGTGGGTTGACAGTAGGTGGGATCTAGAACTTCATCATCAATTGTTGTGTTTGCACTCCCCTCCCCCTCAGACCGAGCCTCTTCTTGCCCTGACCGAATATTTAAGTTGTCATCCCAATCGGGATTGTCTATAACCACAGGTGTTACAGTTTGTGACAAAGGGTCAACATTATACTCAGAAACTTGGTCCTCACGGCCTGAATCAGAGTCACAAAGGTTCTGGGCATCACTGCAGACCATTTCCTGTTCTGTACTCACTGTAACTTGGGAGCAGACCTCTGATTCCCAGGCTATAGTGTGACTGAACAGCTCTGCAGACTCAGCCATCTCAGTTCCACCATACTGTGCAGGGCTGATGGAGACTTCAGAGCTGGGAGAAAGCAAGTTTGATTGGGATGACAACTCAGAGGACTGGTGTTTTTTGGATGCGGTACTTGAAGAGGCTGAGAGGGCACTTGTTGGACCACTTGAGATCCATTCAAGCATTTTCCTTTTTTGGCCATCATCTACCTTTGTTCCTGTGGTTCGTGTCCGTAAAAAAGGGAGCACATCGGATTGTCCACGGTAAGTAGTAGACATCTTACTTTTGCTGGTAGATGCTCTATCTTCAGCAGATGATAATGGAGCTTTGCCACCTTCCCCACGGACAAAACCTTTTTTGCCTTTTCCACCAGGCCTCTTCCCCTTTCCACCAGCATCTGTCATTTTGCCACTCATGTTGATTGTGACAAGATTGTGCACTGAAAATGTGGTAGTAAAAATTGAGAGGTGGTGTAGATTGCAGTGGTGGTCTAGCTTTATTAACAGCAGAATAATAAAGAATAAATATCCCTGACAATGCAACTACGGCCCTTAAACTTGCAGCAAAAATTGCTAGTATAATGGCTTAGTTATAATGAGTTGGAGTGTGCAATGCAGGTAGAGGTGCTGCAAATGTCTTTGCACTAGTGTGACTAGACAACTGTCCAATAGCCACATTTAGGATGCCACTAGGTACACTGAGTGTTTGCTAGTATAATGGCTTAGTTATAATGAGTTGGAGTGTGCAATGCAGGCAGAGGTGCTGCAAATGTCTTTGCACTAGTGGGACTATAGCAAAGTCCAATAGCCACGTTTAGGATGCCACTAGGTACACTGAGTGTTTGCTAGTATAATGGCTTAGTTATAATGAGTTGGAGTGTGCAATGCAGGCAGAGGTGCTGCAAATGTCTTTGCACTAGTGGGACTATAGCAAAGTCCAATAGCCACGTTTAGGATGCCACTAGGTACACTGAGTGTTTGCTATTATAATGGCTTAGTTATAATGAGTTGGAGTGTGCAATGCAGGCAGAGGTGCTGCAAATGTCTTTGCACTAGTGGGACTATAGCAAAGTCCAATAGCCACGTTTAGGATGCCACTAGGTACACTGAGTGTTTGCTAGTATAATGGCTTAGTTATAATGAGTTGGAGTGTGCAATGCAGGCAGAGGTGCTGCAAATGTCTTTGTACTAGTGGGACTATAGCAAAGTCCAATAGCCACGTTTAGGATGCCACTAGGTACACTGAGTGTTTGCTAGTATAATGGCTTAGTTATAATGAGTTGGAGTGTGCAATGCAGGCAGAGGTGCTGCAAATGTCTTTGCACTAGTGGGACTATAGCAAAGTCCAATAGCCACGTTTAGGATGCCACTAGGTACACTGAGTGTTTGCTAGTATAATGGCTTAGTTATAATGAGTTGGAGTGTGCAATGCAGGCAGAGGTGCTGCAAATGTCTTTGCACTAGTGGGACTATAGCAAAGTCCAATAGCCACGTTTAGGATGCCACTAGGTACACTGAGTGTTTGCTAGTATAATGGCTTAGTTATAATGAGTTGGAGTGTGCAATGCAGGCAGAGGTGCTGCAAATGTCTTTGCACTAGTGTGACTAGACAACAGTCCAATAGCCACGTTTAGGATGCCACTAGGTACACTGAGTGTTTGCTAGTATAATGGCTTAGTTATAATGAGTTGGAGTGTGCAATGCAGGCAGAGGTGCTGTAAATGTCTTTGCACTAGTGGGACTATAGCAAAGTCCAATAGCCACGTTTAGGATGCCACTAGGTACACTGAGTGTTTGCTAGTATAATGGCTTAGTTATAATGAGTTGGAGTGTGCAATGCAGGCAGAGGTGCTGCAAATGTCTTTGCACTAGTGGGACTATAGCAAAGTCCAATAGCCACGTTTAGGATGCCACTAGGTACACTGAGTGTTTGCTAGTATAATGGCTTAGTTATAATGAGTTGGAGTGTGCAATGCAGGCAGAGGTGCTGCAAATGTCTTTGCACTAGTGGGACTATAGCAAAGTCCAATAGCCACGTTTAGGATGCCACTAGGTACACTGAGTGTTTGCTAGTATAATGGCTTAGTTATAATGAGTTGGAGTGTGCAATGCAGGCAGAGGTGCTGCAAATGTCTTTGCACTAGTGTGACTAGACAACAGTCCAATAGCCACGTTTAGGATGCCACTAGGTACACTGAGTGTTTGCTAGTATAATGGCTTAGTTATAATGAGTTGGCGTGTGCAATGCAGGTAGAGGTGCTGCAAATGTCTTTGCACTAGTGGGACTATAGCAAAGTCCAATAGCCACGTTTAGGATGCCACTAGGTACACTGAGTGTTTGCTAGTATAATGGCTTAGTTATAATGAGTTGGAGTGTGCAATGCAGGTAGAGGTGCTGCAAATGTCTTTGCACTAGTGTGACTAGACAACAGTCCAATAGCCAAGTTTAGGATGCCACTAGGTACACTGAGTGTTTGCTAGTATAATGGCTTAGTTATAATGAGTTGGAGTGTGCAGAGGACAGGAGGGTACAGTGCCAGGATTGTGGGGCTCTGGGTAGAGGAAAGGAAGCCTGCCTTTCTATTCCCTCCTAATGGGGAAGTGCAGGGAGGAAATCCCTGACCTTTGCTACACAGACGCTGTCGCTGTTTTCAGGACCTGTCACCTATGGCTCTGACCCTGCCGGTACGAGCCCTTAAAAGGACTGATGGAAAGTGCTATCCCTATGCTGTCCAGTGCTGTGTATGGAGCGCATACAGCTGTATCAGCGATAGGACTCAGGACGCAGCTGCCCAAGTGATGTCTGACACCAAGGACGCAGAAGAGATAATGGCGTCCTGTAGAAAATGTCCGGTTTTATAATGCAGGGACATGTGACATGGACATCCTATCACACATGCCGTTGCTTCTCTGGCTAAAAGTCCACTTAGCTGTGTGTGTGTCTGGGATTGGCTGACATGCTGGCCCGCCCCACAAGACGAGCGCGCTTAGGGAAGGAAGACAAGGAAAAAAAAAAAAAAATGGCGATCGCCATTATACAAACAGCAGTGATCTGAAGGCGCTGTTCACGCACACTATACACTGAAATGTCATAATAGTGTGAGTCACAGAGTGACTTACACTATTACAGCGGAAAGCCAGCTGGGAATTAGCTGTTTTTTTGCTGCTAGAACCGTTCTCGAACGTTTCTAGAACTACCGAGCTTTTGCAAAAAGCTCGAGTTCTAGTTCGATATAGAACAGGCCCCAAAATCACTCGAGCCTAGAACTGGAGAACCTCGAACCGCGAACCGCGCTCAACTCTACTCCTGGCTTCATGTCGTCTTGTGTTTCCAGCTCCACCTGTCCTCAATGATCATTTGCCAATTGGCAAACCCTTTCTGCTGTGCCAGTGAATTTGGTCTGTGTTGCTCAACCTGACCTATGGTTTAGAGAACAGGCATATCTAAGTATTGTAATGCGCATGTGCAGACAGTCTTTGACCTTTCCACGCGCCTGCTCATTACAGTACTTTTCTCTGCCCTCAGCAGGGCAGATTAAAGTGCACATGCGCAGGAGCGCAATGACGGCCTCTTTGTGGATGATGTAAGATGAGTCATCCACATGGGGCTGGGAAAGAGGACAGCGACTGATAGAGGAGGCAGCAGACCGAGATGAGCGACGCCCATTGGACCCAACTGCCCCCTAGGTGAGCATAATAAAGGTCTATTTAATGTTATACAGATCGGCCTGGGCAATTTTATACAGTATTCCAGAATGCTGCATATAAGGGTTTACTGGTGGTGGCCGTAGCTTATAAGGGAAAAACTTGGTGACAGGTTCCCTTTAATGTTACTTAGAAGTCAAGTAAGCATTCTTATCTGATTATTAAGGATACAGCTCACCATCTCAAAATCTTGACAGGAGGGCACACAAGAACCAACCGGAGCTCAGACACCAGTGAGTGGAGACATGTAACAAAACTGATTATTTCTGTTTGCCTGTCCATATACAGAGGTCAAAAATGGGAGGAAAGAACAGGGGAAGGCAATTGTCACAATTACTTTGGGATAGCGGGGAATCGGGGCTCCTAAGCTATCCCTATTCTCAAGGATACTCCTAATGGTGGAGAGGTCTGAGTTTCCTTCCTGGCCCTTCTCCTGACCGGTCCTGATCTAATTCCCCCTCCCCTTACCCCTTACCCCAGGGAGGGACAGGAAAGCACAGGAGTGTGTTGAAACAATAGAAAAAGACAGACAAGGGGAAAAAAAAGCTGTGACACACAGCACGCATACACACATGATAAGACAATAAGAAATTCAGGAGGAAAAATAGAGGAGGGAGAAAGTACAAAACAACATGGGTACACTCCACAACCACACTAAGCAAAAAGCACTACTAAACACAACTTTCATCAGAGAGAGTCTGGGACACCACACCTCACAGACCAACACAGAATAAACTATAGCTGGCATGAGTAGAAGTATTACAACAGTATAAATAGGAGGGGAGCAGATGTGATAGATCTCCCCACAACACGTGATTAAAGGAGCAAGCAGACTAGCAGAGATTAACTCTTGCTAACCTGCCTATGAATCAGCACAAAGCAGGTCGCTGCCCGAGTTGCCAGTGCCTGTGTTGATCCCAGACACCAGAGAAACCATCGGTTGGAGTCTCAGAATCTACAATGCCGTCAGGACAGTTGGCGACATTTGTGCAAAACATTGTGTGACAGCATTAAGGATAAAGTGGAGCATGAAACACGGAGAGAAGACAGACTTAAAAAGTCAAGAAGGAGAAAGCAGAAGGGAAGGAAGCTGAAAGAGTCAGGAACCAGGAGAGAGTCTTATTAGTCTGTGTGAGCCACCTGGAAATCGTCAGTACAAAAACAGCTACCTTTTCAGGTGAGATCACAAACAGCAAATAGGCCCCATCACCCCCTTGACAGTGACCTTCCTCATATAGGAAAGCTTTTTTTTTTCTTATTTCATGAATTTCATGAAATAATTTAAAAAAAAAAAATTACGTGGGCTTCGCCCAATTTTTGAGTCCAGCTAGGTACAACTAGGCAGCTGGGGATTGGAATCCGCAGTGCAGGGTGCCCCAGCTTTCTCGACAGCCCCGCTGTGAATTGCAGTGCACAGCCACCCCAGAAAATGGCGCTTTCATAGAAGCGCCATCTTCTAGCGCTGTATCCAACTCTTCCAGTGGCCCCGATGCCGGGTGGCTCGCTGGGTAATAATGGGGTTAGGGCTAGCTGTTTAATATCAGCTGGCCCTAAGCCCGAAATTCATGGTGTCATGCCAATATTAGACATGGCCCCATGAATTTCTAGTAAAGCTAAAAAAAAAAAACACAACACACAGAAAAATATTTTTATTAGAAATAAAACACAACACAATTAGTGAGTCCATCTTTATTGAAATAAAGAACCTCCCACCTCTGCAGTAATGCTGGGTCAAGGGTCCCCCAATGTCCAATCCAGATCCAAGATCATCTGATCAGTTTGCTAGAAGGCAAAGCGATCAGATGATATGTCAGGTTCAAGGATGTGAATCACATGACACATCAGCTGATTGTATAAAAGCCATTTATACAATCAGCTGATGGATCAGTGCAAAAAAAAAAAACTACTCATTTCTGTGCAGACTCCTGTCCGATCGGTGCAGGACCCAGCGGTAATCAGCTGTCAAAGTCACCTGACCGCATCAGCTGATAGTTTAAGCCAGCCGGGCGGTAAAAAGCCGGCCTCATCGCTGGACTTATACAATCAGCTGATGCGTCAGGCAACCGCATCAGCTGATCATCGGCAGGTCCTGCAGCTATCGGATGTGCCCGAGAGTCTGCACACAGCCAGAGCAGGGGTGGCGGTAGCGGGAAGAGGAGCTGGGAGCGGATGTGTACCAGGAGTCTGCCGACAGGTGAGTATGAAATTCTTTTTTTCTACTATTCGCTTTTGATTTCGCAGCTGCTTCCACCTGGAAGCAGCAGTGGCGGTACCGGGAGGATTCACGCTTCTGTGTTTACTAACAGAAGGAATACTCTTCCTGCACATGTCACTGTACTACCCACCCCTTGCGTTTATAGCTGCGTTTTGAGTCATAGAAATGCACTACAACGCAGCTATATTTGCAATTTGCGTTTTTCATTGCGTTTTTGAACATCTCATTGAACTCAATGGGTGGAAAACGCAAAAATAATTGACATGCTGCGTTTTTGTGGGCACCACAAAAACGCAGCTAAAATAAAACGCTGTGTGTAGACAGCAAAAATGAAAACTCAGACTTTGCTGGTGAAGCAAAGTCATGCAGTTTTCTGAACAAAAACGCACCTGAAAAACGCGCAAAAACTCACTGTGCGAACATAGCCTAAAAAGCATGCTTTCTCTGAAATGCCAGTGTTTTACAGTAAAACATACATGACTACAATAATGAAGTCTATGATTCATATTGTCTGCAATTTAGGCAGCTTGAATGAACTGTCAGGTTCACTTTAAAACATATTATATTTTCTTCTAGAATAGACAAAAGCATGAAACACCAAATATTCCTTTATCAGCAACAAATAGAAACTTCTATTGAGTCAATTTTTTTGTATGTGGCAGCATCATGCATTTTGAGGCACATGCCCTATCCTTGATAAATAAGTTAAGGGAAATGTGCATTAATACGAGTGGTTGTTCTACGTAAGTGTCTACCAGCGTTCTCTATCCATATATCTGAACTAATCTACATTACATCTGAGCCATACATTTGGCACTGGGAATACCTCCTGGCATATATGTCAAAAATATCCATTTAGCTCTATTAACATGTTTGAGGCCGAATTTGTCCTCTGTTCAGCTAGCATACTTTTTTCCACTGCACAGAAAAGTGCAATAGATCAAATAGAGGTCTGAATTTGACACTGTTCTTATTGAAGGAAGTATACAAGATAAGCGGGCTAGCGATGTCGCTGGTGAAAGCACCCGCCCCTGTCGGTTGTGCGTCACAGGCAAATCGCTGCCCATGGCGCACAACATCGCTAGGAATAGTCACACATACTTACCTGCATAGCGATGTCGCTGTGGCCGGCGAACCACCTCCTTTCTAAGGGGGCGGTTCATTCGGCGTCACAGCGACGTCACTAAGTGGCCGCCCAATAGAAGCGGAGGGGCGGAGATGAGCAGGCCGAACATCCCGCCCACCTCCTTCCTTCCTCATTGGCAGCGGCCGCAGGTACGATGTCGTTCCTCATTCCTGCGGTGTCACACATAGCGATGTGTGCTGCCTCAGGAACAATGAACAACCTGCGTCCTGCAACAGCAACGATAATCGGCATAGGAACGACTGGACAACAATCAACGATTTGGTAAGTAATTTTGATTGTTAACAGATCGTTCCTGTGTTTCACATGCAACAACATCGCTAACAAGGCTGGATGTGCGTCACGAATTCCTTGACCCCAATGACATCTCGTTAGCGATGTCGTTGCGTGTAAAGCCCGCTATAGACTGTTTGCATTGATTCTTCTAAACTTAATACAATAAAGTCTAATACATTATATAATTAATCATTTTAACTTCCCGACGGAGAGTGACCCTTTAAAATAGTTGCTACTGTGAATGAAGGAAAGTAGCTGACAATTTAAAAGAAGAAACTTTTTTAATGTTCTTTGCAGGTTGTTTCTTGCCAGTACTATAACACATAACCATGTTGAATATATTAAAATGTCTATCCAATGTCAGATTGATCCTAATAATCGTTCCAGTCCCCTACCCCCACTTTTCATGTCCTAATCATTTATTTTTAATTTCCTCTCTAGTAGTAAAAAAAAATGTATATCCTCATTCCGCTGAGGTTTTTTCCTCACTTCCCCCTGAGCATCCTAAGCAGATAATCAGAGCATGCAGGCTTTCAACAGTAATCAATTAGCACCTACTTTGGTCTAAATTGAGAATATGCAAATTGGTCTCCTCATCAGATAGCGCAGTCAACATTCGGAGAGGAGAAAAATGTCCTATCATCAACACTGGCGGAAAACTTGTGTAGATTTCAGTAAAAAAAAAAAAAACACATCGGCCAACTTCAAACATTTTTTTTTCTCACACTGGTTTCACAATTTTATCTGCTTTTCTGATTGTCTCTCCAGTAAAGGAGACAAACTCTAGCACAGCGCCACCTATTGGAAGTAGCGATCCTAAAAGTCACAAGTGGATTTTCAACAATCCTTTGAAATATGACTCAGGATATATAAGCCAGATCAGAATCCCAATTTGCAGACACGGTGTTTCGGGGTGCTTGCCCCTCGTCAGTGCAAAGTATGGGGGTGTCTGATCTGGCTCATGAGAAAGCTATGTGGGGACCACGGGGGAACACTATTCTCCTTAAGGAGACTTTGCAAGCCAGTCTGGCTGCCGGTCTTTTCGCTGGGGGCACGTGTAGGAAACATCTGTGGGAAGGATCCTAGAAACCTGGGTACAGCGCCCCCCTGTGGCCAGACGCAACAAGGTAACTGCTGGAACTGTGTATGCCTGTTTGTAACCCATGCTTTGATTGTAACTGTACTCTGACATATGTATATTCTGTAGATTCCCTATTGTATATATTGTAGTTTCTAGTGTGCTTTAGGCTGATTAAATTATATAATTAATCTTGGGCTGTTCTGTTATCTCGATCTTGAATCCCACGTCTGTGTGTTCGGCTAATAGTTACCGTAAATCGGTTGGTGGCAGCGAATTGTGCCAAGGATTATTGTGGGGAGGCCAGTGAGATTCGGGGAGATTTTATATATTCCGCCCGCGGAGGTCGGGGGAATATATACCTTACTCTCACCGGGGACCCTTCAATAATCGGCATAAGTAGTATAGCGGCCTCCTTGCTTATGGTCGGGCAATTCCATAATTGGCCTGACTATAAGAGGGGCGCTAGAGAGCGCGTCACGTGCTCTGTCTGTCGGTCGGGAGGTATAAAGGAGGGGTGACCCCCACTTGTTACCCCCCGATTGTGACGTACTGGTAGCCAGCGCGGGGGATTTCTGAGTGACCCCCCGGTGGTTTGTGACATATTGGTCTGCTTTTCTGGTAATTTCAGAGCCATTTATGTATTACATTTAGTTTTGCATTTTACTTTGCAAAGTATCATTCTATGACAGTAGAGATAGGACGTTTGGTATAAATTACTTTAGAAGACAAAATGTACAACGCTGTATATAACTACTGCTGCTTCCGCTCAGTCTGTGAATGCTAGATATTTAATAAGTCACATAGATCCCTGGGAATTCAGATAGCATTATAAAATACATGCGACTAGACAGCCACACATCTCTGTTGTGGGTTCCGAAAACTCAGACTTTCTGTTCTGAATTGTTTTCATATAAAATTTAATTTGTTAAGCCACTTTTATCACTCTTATATAACCATTAATTTAAAAGACTCTTCCCACAATTGCATTATTTTTCACAAAGCACAGTAATTAAATACTTATCATTAACATACAGAGTAAGCCCAACGTAAAGTTTTTTTCTGTATTGTATTCTTATTCAATATATGCGCCATTGGTGCCTCCAGCTTCATATAGTGGAATAGATGGTCCTATTCTTACACTGTTGAAGTTACATGTCACTCTCACAACAGTATTTGCTTCTCCTCAGTGCTGCAGATTCCTTCACCCTCTCTTGTGAGCTGACATCAAGGTAACCTAAGTGTAGAATTAACCTTATGCTTCTGTACACTCTCTGCTTCTGTACAGTACCTTACTGCTGAGAGATCAGTGATGTTAAACTGCAAATGCTGCTCTGGTGATGCATATGGCAGAAGATTATCTTCTGCCAAATGCATCAACAGTGCAGAATTTTCAGACTGACATCCGTAATCTGTCAGCAGAAGGCAGCAAACAGCTCAACTCTACACTGCTTATTACTTACAAGCTCTGTTGTATAAAAGTACAGACAGATTTCAACTCTGACAGAAACTAGCTAATAATTATGTAAAACCACACAGACAATTATAGTAATGTAAATGGCAGAGGATAAAATCGGCCAGGCAGTGTACTGTACAGCAGCAGAGAGTGCCCAGAGGCATAGAGTGCATTCTAAAAGGTAGAATACATGCTATGCCATTATTGGAAGTAGAGGATTCCTATGTTAGCCGGAAGCCAGCTGAGACAGCACTGCAGATGATCAAAAAAGAGTACTGGAACTTACAGTAGAATGGTTCTATCACCAACTGCAAACAAAGTCTGGAGGTAATTCTTTGGGGCTGTTATGTGAAAAATGGGGCAGATTTAAAAATTAGTTGTATTAGCACAAATGAATGAATAGATGTGTACATTATTTCAAGTCTGCATTGGGATCTTGGTAAACGGTTGCTGCCAGACTCGGAGGAATCCCTGATGCCTCTTCTGATTTGTAGGCCTATATGATATCATTCTTAGGCCCGTTTCACACGTCAGTGAAAAACATCGCTGGACACCGGGTGAGTTAAAATGTTTATTATTTTAAATGCACGTTTTTTTCTGGCACGTGTTTCACGGACCACACCACTGCGTGGTCTATGGAACATCAGTGATGCCAGAAAAAAATGGACATGTCTCCGTGCGGCAATCACGCACACGCGTGTACGCCGCACGGAGACACGTGCAGTGAAAAATCACTGATGTGTGAGCAGACCCATTCATTATAATGAGTCTGCGTATGTCAGTGATTCTGGTACGTTTAAAAAAAAGCACAAACGTACCAGAATCACTGACGTGTGAAAGGGGCCTTATGATGTGACACGCGCTTACTATTTGGAAGAGGAGCTAGGGATGCTGCAAGTAGGAGAAGGTTTGTAGGGTCTTCCTAATCTTTTTAATTATCTTTAAAAACAACAAAAACCTATTGCATATAAACGTTTTACATTTTGCTATATGTAAAAAATGGTGACAAAACTCCATAGGTAAAAATATAAACTTTTTATTTCCTCCATCATGTACAAAATAGCAATATTTCAAACATAATCCGGTGTTTGTTAACGTTGCTGTTTTGTACATGATGGAGGAATAAAGAAGTTTATATTTCTACCTGCTGAGCGCTGTCACTGTTTTAGGTATCACGTCTGAGAGACAAAGCAGGATTCCTAGGTCTACAGAATTATTGTGCTATTTTGGAGAGATAGTGCTGTAGACATAAGTATATTTTTGTGGCTTTATATATGATTTATAATAAAAATTAATTTGTAGTATGCCAGGCTACACAAAAATAATTTGATGACTGGATAGCTAAGATTATCCCAATACAAATAATATTGGGGAACAGAATCAATACACAAGGCTCGAGCAGAAAAGTACATTACTCATACTGCTTTCTGCATCTCCCCTTAACAGGTAAGGCCGGCTTCTCACTTGCGATTTTCTCGCAGTAGTGCAATGCAAGAAATTCTCGCATTGCACTCAGACACATGTTAATCAATGAGGCAGCTCCCATCCAAATTGGACTGAGAAAAAAATCGCAGCATGCTGCATTTTGGAGAGTTTCTCATGCGTGTCTCTCCAATGCAACTCTATGGGAACGGGTAAATAAACGGATGTCACACGCACCGGCACTCACACCATCCTAGTGACATTCGTTTTTCTAAATACATTTATCGCATGTTTCACAAAACACTGGAAATGAGTGAGGTCTCACAATGTCGGTCAATCTCTATCTCTGTCAGTCGGTCTCTCCCTCTCGGTCTCTATTCTCTCTCTGTTGGTTGGTCGGTCTCTCTCTCTGTCGGTCTCTCTCTCTCTGACCATGTCAGTTTATTCCTTTCCCCCCCTCTCTCATACTCACCGATCCCAGATCACCAGCGCGGCGCTGCACGGCGTTCACACTGCTCCGGTGGCTTCTCCTCTTTTAAAAAAGCCGGCCGCTCATTATTCAATCTCGTATTCCCTGCTTTACCCGCCCACCGGCGCCTATGATTGGTTGCAGTCAGACACGCCCCCACGATGAGTGACAGCTGTATCACTGCAACCAATCACAGCTGCCGGTGGGCGGGTCTATAGCATGCAGTAAAATAAATAATTTAAAAAAAACGGCGTGCGATTCCCCCCAATTTTAATACCAGCCAGGGTAAAGCCACACGGCTGAAGGCTAGTATTATCAGGATGGGGAGCCCCACGCTATGGGGAGCCAACCACCCTAACAATATCAGCCAGCAGCCGCCCGGAATAGTCGCATCCATTAGATGCGACAGTCCTGGGACTGTACCCGGCCATCCCGAATTGCCCTGGCGCGGTGGCAATCGAGGTAATAAGGAGTTAATGGCAGCAGCCCATAGCTGCCACTAAGTCCTAGATTAATCATGGCAGGCGTCTCCCCGAGATACCTTCCATGATTAACCTGTAAGTTTAAAAAAATGAAGACATACACCAAAAAATCCTTTATTTGAAATAAATAAAAAAAAACAATCCTCTTTCACCACTTTATTCAAGTCCCCAAATACCCTTTCATGTCCGACGTAATCCACAGAGGTCCCTCGACGCTGTCAGCTCTGCTACATCGAAAGCTCAGACCACGACAGCTCTCTGTGAGCTCCCCGCAGCGACTGAAGTGAGTCGCGCTATCAGCGATGACGTCACTCAGGTTACCCGCCGCCACAGATCTCAGCGGGAGGACTTCTGTTGTGGCCAAGGGTAACCTCAGTGACGGCACCGCTGATCGCGTGGCTCACTGCGGTCACTCAGGGGATTTGCGGTGACCGGTGAGACCTTCACCGGTGACCGAAAATCAGGGGCCATGCCACACAGACAGAGCTGCAGGATGACAATGACAATGAAGTCAGGTGAAGTTCATCTGACTTCATTCTGATCCCGCGGCTCTGTCTGTGTCTGCTGTCAGCGGCCATGTAGCAGAGCTGAATGGCAGATGACATAGTAAAAACGGATCTCATATGCATCAAACACGCATTGCACAAGCACTGCAATCATGAGAAAAATCCCAGGATCGCAGTGCAGTTGCATTGCACACTGATCATAAAGTGAACTGAAATCGTCCGACTTTTTATCATGCAACTCGGACCGATTTTACACGCATAAGTGTGTTTCTAGCCTAAGACGGGCTTTGCACGTTGCGACATCGCAAGCTGATGCTGCGATGTCGCACGCGATAGTCCCCGCCCCCGTCGCAGGTACGATATCTTGTGATAGCTAGCGTAGCGAACATTATCGCTACGCCAGCTTCACATGCACTCACCTGCCCTGCGACCGTCGCTCTGGCCGGTGACCCGCCTCCTTCCTAAGGGGGCGGGTCGTGCGGCGTCATAGCGACATCACACAGCAGGCAGCCAATAGCGGCGGAGGGGCGGAGATGAGCAGGATGTAAACATCACGCCCACCTCCTTCCTTCCGTATAGCCGCCGGCGGCAGGTAGGAGATGTTCCTCGCTCCTGCGGCTTCATACACAGCGATGTGTGCTGCTGCAGGAACGAGGAACAACATCGTACCTGTCGCTGCAACGGCATTATGGAAATGTCAGTGAATGCAACGATGATACGATAACGACGTTTTTGCGCTCGTTCATCGTATCATCTAGCATTTACACAATACAATGTCGAAAGTGACGCCGGATGTGCGTCACTTTCGTCGCAACGTGCAAAACCGCCCTTTGTGTCAAAGTCCAGGACCCTGAAATCTTGCCTCGTTAATGTAGGGCAGCAAAAAAGAACACATGTTTCAATTAGACATAAGTTAATCAGCTACATTAGGAATGCCTGTTTACTAAAATAGCCACTGCACTTAAAGAGGACCAACCACCAGAATTTTCCTATATAAACTAAAGCCAGTGCTGTACTGGCCTTATTATGCGGATTGTAAACATACCTTTAGTTGTGTGATTGTATATATACTTTTTGAAATACAGACGCAAAGGAATTTCTAATAGGCGGGTTGGGTTTTGATAGTTATTCCTGCCCCTGTCTGCCTGCCTGTCCTTCCTCCCCCTGTTTCTGTTATTTATGCTAATTACAGTACATCACAGATTTACTAAATTTCTTCACTAAGATAGCGTCCAAGTTGGCGCCTGCATATATCGCATATCTCCGGCGCCATCTTTGTGAAAACAGTGTGCCATCATGTAATTGTTTTGTGGGCTATGCGAGGGCAGTGTATGCACCCTTGCATCCTCTGCTCTTGTTGTGACCATGTGAGCATATGCACCGCCCTCGCTTAGGTCACAAAACAATAAGATGATGTCACAAAGATAGCGACAGAGATAAGCACTATGTGCAGGCGCCAACTCCGACGCCATCTTGGTGAAGAAATTTTGTAAATCTGTGATGTACTGTAATTAGCATAAATAACAGAGACAGGGAGAAGAGGGACAGGCAGGCAGACAGGGGCGGGAATAGCTACCAAAACCTGACCCACCTATTAGATATTCCATTGCGCCTGTATTTCAGAAATTATACATCAGATTACACAACTAAAGGTATGTTTAGAATCAGCACAATAGCACCAGTATAGTACTGGCTTTAGTTTATATAGGAAAATCCTGGTGGTTGGTCATCTTTAAGCTGATTTGTCTGAACCTCTAAATCTAAAGTCAAGTGCACATTATACAATTCATACAGTTTTTGTAAAGTGGATTTTAACGAGGAATCCACATGAAAAACAGCATGAAAATGTTTCTTGCTATTTCAAGACATTTTTTTAGTTATTATATTTTGAAAAATCACTTATAGTTTACTTGGTACATTTTCTAGTACATTGTTTTGCACCTGAAATAAAGTATCTCATCAATTCTTTTCCAAATACCTACGGTAATTAAAATGAGATAGAAGCAGAAAGAAACAACCCATATCCAAAAAAACTGGTGTTTTGTTTGTTCTGGGTGATACTACAAGCAGTCTATAGACCCTCATGTACACACTTAACCGTCCAATTTCATAAGATTGCTATATATTTCTTGCTATTACAGCTGGTTTTTATTATTGTATGTTTTTCTTACATTCACATTTAATATTATATTATATTAGAATTGCACTTGAAATGGTTGCTAGTCCTGGTAGACGACTAAAGAAATCTGTAATTGTTACTCATGAGTCCACACAATAGTGACTATCTCAGAAGAGTGGCTGATTGGCAGTCAACAGTATCCTCTGTTACTGTCAGAAAGCTCTGCCCAGTTTCTGCCTGTCAGGGGTATCATATTTTCAAGGCCAGTGCCACCAGCAAATGATAAACAGTACTACAATTTCAACTACCTAAAGAACCATCATGGTGCTAGGTCCCACTTGGTAATCGAGGTATTTTTCTACAGGTTTTGCTCCTTTAGTTCATGGTACTTTATTAACATTTGTTTACACAGAATGATGCACTACCCAAGTTAGGTTCCCGGTTTACAGAGATATACCTTACCGTGGTGACCGAGCTTACATGCACTGGCCAATACATAAACTAAGGGGTACTTTGCACACTACGACATTGCAAGCCGATGGTAGCGATGCCGAGCGCTATAGTCCCCGCCGCTGTCGCAGCTGCGATATCTTGTGATAGCTGCCGTAGCGAACATTATCGCTACGGCAGCTTCACATGCACTTACCTGCCCTGTGACGTCGCTCTGGCTGGCAAACCGCCTCCTTCCTAAGGGGGCAGGTCATGCGGCGTCACAGCGACGTCACACGCCAGGCGGCCAATAGAAGCAGGGGGGCGGAGATGAGCGGGACGTAAACATCCCGCCCACCTCCTTCCTTCCTCATTGCAGCCGGGACGCAGGTAAGGCGAAGTTCCTGGCTCCTGCGGCTTCACACACAGCGATGTGTGCTGCCGCAGGAACGAGGAACAACATCATAACATAGGTCCTTCCGAAATTATGGAAATGACCGATGCTACACCGATCATACGATTTCGACGCTTTTGCGCTCGTAGTAAAAACGATTTACACACTACGATGTCGACAGCAACACCGGATGTGCGTCACTTTCGATTTGACCCCACCGACATCGCAGCTGCGATGTCGTAGTGTGCAAAGTACCCCTAAATATCTCTTTTTTCAAATAGTCCTATAGCAGTAATGCAATACCAGAGTTCCCTTATTCACTGTTGGCTTTTTAGTGTGCAGCTGTATGCATCTTGCAGGCACTACCGAGAACAATGATTTTTGTGTTCTACTCAAAAGATCATTTTGCTAATTCACTGGTTGATTAGTAGTCTGTTTATGTAATGCCCCAGCAGCGGTCGAACCGCTCTGATCCGGACGTCGCTACTCGTGGCTCGAGGGTCTACGGACCCGGGGGTTAAAGGGTCACACCCGAATGAAGAAGGGGGATATTTACAGGGGAGATACATAGTTTATGACGCCACCCGTTGTGTGCGGTAATAGGGAGTACCGGCGCTGCCGTTGGGAGTACCCGAGGTGATGGAATGGGGCAGCTAGATGATGTTACCCTCCACGGATAGGGAAAGGCTCCAGGACCCTGTATGGTGGTATGGGATGCAGGGGGAGCGCAGGCTCGCTGGTTGAAGGGGTTAATCAGGTACTCACTCAGCAAGAAAGCAGACGCTGACAACGTAGTAAACCAAGTCTCTGGGTGCCGCTGCCCTCTTGGGGAGCTCGTCCGGGTCCCGTCCCCTGCAGTACTGCCTGGTGGTCTATGGCCTGCCTCCTGGCACCGTATTTTAGAGTGTTCAGTTGGCCCATCAGCTTGGAGCTTTCCGGGCCCCGCTCCCTGCCAAGAGTAGAAGAGGAGCTTGCTCTCAGGAGCTCACGCTTGGGATTTCAGTGGGCTGCTTTGCTTGAAAACCCTATCCCCCTCATTGCGCTAGTGCCCTTGATCTCTAAGCTTTGTGGGAACAGTCCATATATGCCCTGTCCTCCGCAGGTTAATTGCAGGGTTGCTTGAAGCTTCTCCCCGACCTAGGGTCTATGTACCCCGACATGTCTTCGGTCCCAGCCCGGCTATTGAAAAGCGGCTGCTGGCTATCCTCCATGACTAGACAAGCACCCAGTCCCAATCTCCCGCGACCAGGTCTCCGACTCCTCCTGGTCCAGACCACCGTCTGCGAACTAGTCTGCTTTTTCCCTGAGAGCTCCAACTCCCAGCTTCTACACACTTCGTTCCCCTGGAGCCAACTGCTCTCTTCGCTCCCCTGGAGCTAACTAACTTGTCATCTCCCACCACACCTGCCTTATTCCAGCTTAGCAGGCCACTGGTGTGGCTGACAGGGTGTGGTGCGAGGTGTAACTAGGATTTGTGAATGCTGGTGGAGGCAGTACCGCAAGATGGGGACCCAGAACCATGGGGGGTTGAGCCCTGTACGGGGAGAGAAAGATTGTGTAGAACCCTGTGACGACCTGACTAGTCCAGGGCCTCACATTTACACTGAAAGATTTATCTTAAAAATGCTCCTTCATGATTATCTTTCAGTGTAAATGAAGTTGCAGAGAGATTATAGTAGTGATGAGTGAGCGTACTCGCCACTGCTCGACACTCGACAGAGCATTGGAGTGCTCGGGTACTCGCAATGCTCGGCTGAGTATCATGACTGCTAGGATGTGACCGTCTATGAAACAAGAACACAAAGAACTGGCTCCCTTCACTGAATGATTGGATTCGGCACCCTGTGCGAGCCCTGTATGATCTTCAATCAGACAATTTTGCTAAAGTTTTGTAGAGAACACAGCATTTAGGCTAAGTCCACACGAGCATTTAGCATACAACGCGGGAGCATCGGAGGCGTCATGTCAATGACTCCCGGCTCCCGCTCTGCTGCGAGTGTGAGCTGAGTATTATTATTACTGTGATGCGATCCTGCGATTGGATCACAGCTGTGGAGGACAGGGATAGACTAATCTCCCCATCTCCTTCATTATCAGCTGCTGCGATTATCGCACTGCACTCCGGTGTCATGCGAGTGCAGTGCACTTGCACCCATAGACTTGTATAGGTGCGAGTGAAAACGAATCGGATTCCTGTTAGCATCCTGAGATTGTTTTTTCGGTCCGATTAGGTCTGAGAAAAAAATAAATCTCAGATAGGAACGGCTGCATAGAGAAACATAGGTCCAAGTGGAATCCGTGTTACTCACCTTGTGTCCTAGCCCTTAATCTACTACTTATCAGTTCCATCTTTGGCTGATGGTTGCCTGACACCACATAGCCTTAGCCAAAAGGGCAGGACTTCTAGTTCATAGTTCTTTTTACAGCTGGGGGCCTATTGTTGGAGCCAGTTGTCTTATAGCCACACACAGCACAGTGAGGAAGAGGACATAGCTGAGTTCCTGAGTAGAGTTGAGCGCGGTTCGCGGTTCTCCAGTTCGTGGTTCGAGTGGGGGCTGTCCTAGATCGAACTAGAACTCGAGCTTTTTGCTAAAGCTCGATAGTTCTAGTTACGTTCGAGAACGGTTCTAGCAGCAAAAAGCCAAGCTAATTACTAGCTGGCTTTCCGCTGTAATAGTGTAAGTCACTCTGTGACTCACACTATTATGAAATTTCAGCGTATAGTGTGCGGGAACAGCGCATTCAGATCACTGCTGCTGGGATAATGGCGATCGACATTTTTTTTTTCCTTGTCTTCCTTCCCTAAGCGAGCGCGTGTAGTGGGGCGGGCCAGCATGTCAGCCAATCCCAGACACACACACACACACACAGCTAAGTGGACTTTTAGCCAGAGAACCAACGGCATGTGTGATAGGATGTCCATGTCACATGTCCCTGCATTATAAAAACGGGTATTTGCCCGTCCGGACGCCATTATCTCTTCTGCGTCTGGGTGTCAGTCACCGCTGGCGTAGCTCCTGTCTCCGATACTGCTGTGTACTCTCTACACACAGCGCTATACAGAATAGGGATAGAAGTTTCTATTAGCCCTTGTAGGGGCTAATAATAACAGCAGGCTCAGAGCCATAGGTGACAGTCAGGTCCGTTGAAACAGATTTTAACAGCTACAGATAACAGCGTCTGTGTAGCTAAGGTCAGGGACTAACTCGCTGCATTTCCCCATTAGGAGGGATAGAAGGTGAGGCTTCCTTTCCTGTACACTGACCCACAACCCTGCCACTGTACCCTCCTGCCCTTTGCACACTCAAGCTCATTGTTACTAAGCCATTATACTAGCAAACACTGAGTAAACTTAGTGGCATCCTAAAAGTGGCTGTTGGACTTCCATTAGTGTCCCACTGGTGCAAAGCTATCTGCAGCACCTCTGCATTGCACACACACACTCATTGTTACTAAGCCATTATACTAGCAAACACTGAGTAAACTTAGTCCAACAGCCACTTTCAGGATGCCACTAAGTTTACTCAGTGTTTGCTAGTATAATGGCTTAGTAAGAATGAGTTTGAGTGTGCAATGCAGAGGTGCTGCAAATAGCTTTGCACCAGTGGGACACTAATGGTAGTCCAACAGCCACTTTTAGGATGCCACTACCATTAGTGTCCCACTAGTGCAAATCTATTTGCAGCACCTCTTCATTGCACACTCAAACTCATTGTTACTAAGCCATTATATTAGCAAACACTGAGTAAACTTAGTGGCATCCTACAAGTGGCTGTTGGACTTCCATTAGTGTCCCACTAGTGCAAATCTATTTGCAGTACCTCTGCATTGCACACTCAAACTCATTGTTACTAAGCCATTATACTAGCAAACTATGCTGACAGTTTAAGGGCCATAGTTGCATTCTCAGGGATAGTTATTGTTGTTTATTCTGCTGTTAATCAAGATAGACCACCGCTGCAATCTACACCACCTCTCAATTTTTACTACCACATTTTAAGTGCACAACCTTGTTGCAATCAAAATGAGTGGCAAAATGACAGATGCTGGTGGAAAGGGTAAGAGGCGTGTTGGAAAAGGAAAAAAAGGGTTTGTCCATGGGGAAGGTGGCAAAGCTCCATTAACATCTGCTGAAGATAGACCATCTTCCAGCAAAAGTAAGATGTCTACTACTTACCGTGGACAATCCGATGTGCTCCCTTTTTTACGGACACGAACAACTGGAACAAAAGGTAGATGATGGCCAAAAAAAGAAAATGCTTGAATGGATCTCAAGTGGTCCAACAAGTGCCCTCTCCGCCACCTCAACTACCGCATCCAAAAAACACCAGTCCTCTGAGTTGCCATCCCAATCACACTTGCTTTCTCCCAGCTCTGAAGTCTCCATCCGCCCTGCACAGTATGGTGGAACTGAGGTGGCTGAGTCTGCAGAGCTGTTCAGTCACACTATAGCCTGGGAATCAGAGGTCTGCTCCCAAGTTACAGTGAGTACAGACCAGGAAATGACTCAGATTCAGGCCGTGATGAACAAGTTTCTGAGCATAACGTTGACCCTTATTCACAAACTGAAACACCTGTTGTAATAGACAATGAGGAACATACTATGACGATGAGACGCAGATACCAGATTGGGATGACAACTTAAATATTCGGTCAGGGCAAGAAGAGGCTCGGTCTGAGGGTGAGGGGAGTGCAAACACAACAATTGATGAAGTTCTAGATCCCACCTACTGTCAACCCACAGTCAGGCACTCGAGGAGGTCAACAGAGGTGGTGGAGGAGGATGCAACTGACGACGAAGTTACCTTGCGCCTTCCTAGACAGAGTCGGAGTACTGGTAGCACGTCTACAACTGCATCCTCATCCACCACTGTGCCTTTGAGCACTAGTCGGGGTGGATCAGCAGGTCGCATGCCCTCTAAGCCTTGCCTAGCCTGGTCCTTTTTTGACATAGCAAAAGATCGACTAAATTATGTGATCTGTAAAATTTGTCGTGATTCTGTTAGTAGAGGGGAAAACCTCAGCAGTTTGACAACTTCTTCCATGAATCGTCACATGAATAAATATCTTATGTCCCGGTGGGAAGCTCACCGTGCTGCAATGCGGCCTAGCGGAGCGAACCATCCACCGCCTGCCCCTTCCAGTGCATCCGCGCGCTTTTCATCTTCTAGGACTGTGGGAACAGCTGTCACACTTGGTTTTCCACGCACAACTTCAACCACTGTAACCGCAACAGGCAGTTTGCTTGGTAGGTCGTCAGTTGGTTTGGAAGGGGAAACAAGTGCGTGTGTACAGCTCTCTCAGACATCAATACCACCAACGTTGGATGAAGGCAACATCATGTCTATGACTGTACTTTCCTCACAAACCTGCATTTTTTCAGGGACACCCTACTCACCACCGTCTACACGCAGCAGCCAGATCTCTGTCCCTCAGATGTGGACAAATAAAAGGCCATTTCCTGCGACCCATGACAAAGCTAAGAGGTTGACTTTATCCCTCTGTAAGCTTTTGGCTACCGAAATGCTGCCTTTCCGCCTGGTGGACACACAAGATTTTAGAGCCCCAGTACCAGATGCCCAGTTGCCACTACTTCTCTAAGAAAGGTGTGCCTGCGCTACACCAGCATGTCGCACACAACATCACCGCTTCCTTGAGAAACTCTGTGTGTGAACGGGTGCATTTCACCACCGATACTTGGACCAGTAACCATGGACAGGGACGTTACATGTCGCTGACTGGGCACTGGGTAACTATGGTGATAGATGGTGAAGGGTCTGCTGCACAAGTCTTGCCGTCCCCACGACTTGTGTGTCAATCCTCTGTCTGTCCAAGTTCCGCCACTGCTTCTGCCTCCTCCACCTCGTCTGGGTCCTCCACCTCCGCCCCAAGCCTGCCTGGTCAGTCCATCAGTGTTGTAAATGCGCAGAAGGAATCACGCACCCCTCATTACTATGCTGGCAGCAGAGCGTAACGGCATCAGGCGGTCTTTAGCTTGAAATGTCTTGGAAATAAGAGTCACACAGCGGCTGAGTTGTGGACAGCTCTGGAGACTGAGTTTAATAAATGGTTGTCTCCACTCAACCTGCAGCCTGGTAAGGCCGTGTGCGACAATGCTGCAAACCTGGGTGCGGCCCTTCGCCTGGGCAAGGTGACACACGTGCCTTGTATGGCTCACGTGTTGAACCTTGTTGTCCAGCAATGTGTAACACACTATCCCGGCCTAGATGGCCTTCTGAACAGGGCACAAAAACTGTCTGCTCACTTCCTCAGTTCAACCACTGCTGCTGAGCGACTTGCATCGCTCCAGAAGTCTTTCGGCCTGCCGGTTCATCGCCTGAAATGCGATGTGCCGACACGCTGGAATTCGACTCTCCACATGTTACAACGACTGTGGTAGCACCGTCGAGCCCTGGTGCAATACGTCATGACGTATAGCCTGGGCCAACGAGATGCAGAGGTGGGGCAGATCACCCTGATGGAGTGGTCTCAGATCAAGGACCTATGCACCCTTCTGCACAGTTTCGACATGGCGACGAATATTTTTAGCGCTGACAATGCCATTATCAGCATGACAATTCCAGTCATTTACATGCTGGAGCACACGCTAAACACTATTCGGAGTCGGGGGGTGGGACAACAGGAAGGGGAGGAACTACAGGAGGATTCATATGTGCAAGACACAACAACATCACCAAGGTCCAGACGTTCATCATCACCAACGCGGCAGGCATGGGACCATGGGGGACAGGGATCAACAAGGGGGCATAGTAGCAGGCGAAATGTTGAGGAAGGTGCAGGAGAACATGAAGAAATGGAGGACGAACTGTCCATGGACATGGAAGACTAAGAGGATGAGGGAGACCGTGGTCAAATTTCTGTTGAAAGAGGTTGGGGGGAGATGTCAGAGGAAGAAAGAACGGTTAGCACCTCTATGCCACAAACACAGCGTGGACTTGGTCCGCATGGCTGCGCAAGACACATGAGCGCCTTCTTGCTGCACTACCTCCAACATGACCCTCGTATTGTCAAAATTAGAAGTGATGATGACTACTGGCTTGCCACACTATTAGATCCCCGGTACAAGTCCAAATTTTGTGACATAATTCCAGCCAAAGAAAGGGACGCAAATATGCAGGAGTATCAGCAGAAGCTGTTACTCAATCTTAGCTCGGCTTTTCCACCAAACAACCGTGCAGGTGCAGGGAGTGAATCTCCCAGTTGTAACTTGACAAACATGAGACGGTCTCGTCATCTTCAACAGTCTACCCGTACCAGTAGCACCGTATCTGGTGCTGGTAACAGCAATTTTATTGAATCTTTTCATAATTTTTTTTAGACCATCCTTTGCAAGGCCACCTGAGACAACAAGTCTGACACATAGTCAACGGCTGGAGAGGATGATACAGGAGTATCTCCAAATGAACATCGATGCCATGACTTTGCAAATGGAGCCTTGCTCATTTTGGGCTTCAAATCTTGAAAAATGGCCAGAGCTCTCCAGTTACGCCTTGGAGATTTTGTCGTGTCCAGCTGCCAGCGTTGTCTCTGAACGTGTCTTCAGTGCTGCTGGGTGTGTGCTGACAGATAAGCGCACGCGTCTGTCCAGTGACAATGTGGACAGACTAACGTTCATCAAAATGAACAAGTCATGGATCCACAAGGAATTTACTACCCCTGTGTCATCCTGGGGAGAGTAAATGCTTGTGGATATGGAATGTACTTGATGCAAATCTACCTGTGAAGTGTACAACTGGGGCACAAGTGCTGCCACTGAAGGGGTGGGTGTGTGTGGCCCATTTTTTGGAAAAAAAGGAGACTCCGCTTGGAGTAACCCTTGCTTGCTGTGTTTTTTAAAAGGAGCCAAGATGAACAAGTCATGGTTCAGCAGACTTTGCTACCTACCCCGGTGTCATCCTGGGGACGGTTAAGGATGGTGTATTTTTGAATGTGCTTGATGCAAATCTACCTGTGAAGTGTACAACTGGGGCACAAGTGCTGCCACTGAATGGGTGGGTGTGTGTGGGGCCCAATTTTTTGAAAAAAAGGGAGACTCTTCTTGGAGTAAGGGTGGCTTTGCACGTTGCAACATCGTACGTGCGATGTCGGTGGGGTCAAATCGAAAGTGACGCACATCCGGCGTTACTTTCGACATCGTTGTGTGTAAATCCTAGATGATATGATTAACGAGCGCAATAGCGTCGTTATCGTATCATCGGTGCAGGCTCCGACTTTTTCATAATTACGCTGCCGCGACAGGTACGATGTTGTTCCGCGTTCCTGCGGCAGCACACATCGCTGTGTGTAAAGCCGCAGGAGCGAGGAACATCTCCTTACCTGCCGCCGGCGGCTATATGGAAGGAAAGAGGTGGGCGGGATGTTTACATCCTGCTCATCTCCGCCCCTCCGCCGCTATTGGCCGCCTGCCGTGTGACGTCGCTATGACGCCGCATGACCCGCCCCCTTAGGAAGGAGGCGGGTCGCCGGCCAGAGCGACGGTCGCAGGGCAGGTGAGTGCGTGTGAAGCTGGCGTAGCGATAATTTTCGCTACTCCAGCTATCACAAGATATCGTATCTGCAACGGGGCGGGGACTATCGCGTGCGACATCGCAGCATCGGCTTGCGATGTTGCAATGTGTAAAGCCCGCCTAACCCTTGCTTGCAGTGTTTCTAACAATGATCCAAGATGAACAGATCTGGGATCATCAAAGACTTTGCTACCTACCCCGGTGTCATCCTGGGGACGGTTAAGGATGGCGTATTTTTGAATGTGCTTGATGCAAATCTACCTGTGAAGTGTGCACAAGTGCTGCCACTGAAGGGGTGGGTGTGTGTGTGGCCCAATTTTTGGAAAAAAGGGAGACTCCGCTTGGAGTCACCTTGCGGTGTTTTACATGATTTTAGAAGGGCATGCCATGCCTATATCTGTGTCTCATCCTCTTTTCCTTGTAACGCTGTTTTGTTTTCGTATGAGAATTTGTTCTTGTCACTTTCCCATGTGTTTGTGTTGCTTGTGAGTTGTTTGTCACCTTTTGGACACCTTTGAGGGTGTTTTCTAGGTGTTTTTATGTGTTTGTGATTGCCTCCCATTGTTTCCTATGCGGTTCGAATGGTTCGCCGAACCGAACTCGAACGAGACCTCAGTTCGGCGAACCGAACTCGAGCCGAACCGCGACCGGTTCGCTCATCTCTATTCCTGAGACACAAAAGACTTCTAAGTTTTCACTGGAATATGTAACAAAATAGATTCAAAGAAAAGGAAGAAAGTAAGAGGAATTGCTGGGATATTTTAAGAATTTCCTGTATTCAGGGTTCCTATTGAATATACACAATTTCTTTTTCTTTTCTACAAAATGAACTGATAGACTCAAGAATATTTTGTTTATTACAGATCTGCTTTACAGCACATGGTGTCTATGAGTACAAGATCCTACGCGCTGATAAAACTGCAGTGTAGGAAACGCGCCGCACATATTAAGTAATGCATCATTTTCGGCAAAGTCATCTTAGGAAAGCTGCCATTCTCAACTAAAGAGATGAAAAAAACCATCTGCTGGGAGAAACGGCACCTTAGGGAGCCATTGATCAACCGCATTTGGAAATCGTGTCATAGGAGGAATTAGACTGCTTCACAATGAATGTTGTTAAGTGCTTTTATGAGGTGTAAGTCAACTGCATCTGAATAATGTGCATCAGATACACCATACTGGTTTTGCATCTAAGTGCTACTGATGACAAATCAAAAAGAAGGTCATAGGTGGGCAAATGTTCCTGGCATGCAAACAACTTTTTATTGAGCCTGTGCCAACCACAGTTCACATACAACAGGAACCCCCACCCCCACCACCCCTCTACCTAACAGTGGTAGCCACAGATATACACCACAAAAAGTATGGAAAAATAAATGCCCCCCTTTAGTGTGCCCCTCGGAGATTAATCATTTCTGCCCTGAACTTGCTCAACCTCCATGTTACTTTGCCTTTGGTTCCTGATCTGACTGCAATCCCTACATACCACTCAGTCAACCCCAGACCCTCGGCACCATAGACCAAAACAGGGAGAATGCAGTAATGTCAATGCGATGCAACACCACACTCCCCATGAAAGCCCATTGCACAAACAATATCTTTAAAGGAAGCTGTTTTTTAAATGGTAAGGGCCACTAGCTAATATGATTTACAAGTCAACTATTCATTCACCCAAGACTTAGATGTTTACCTTAACAATATCTTAAAGAGTTGTTTAGGACTTATGTAGCGCCCCTTAAACCATCAGGGTGCTACAAGGTTCTGCATCCCCACAAGGATGTAGGGCCTATCCTCTTAGGGACCCAGAACCCCAGTGCCATTACCAACAAAAACCCAGGTAATCCCAGTTTTCCCCAACAATACCCTATACAATGAAACCCAGTTAGGGTGGGACCATGGATGGCTGCCTAGAGGTGGAGCCAATGCAGTCCACTAGTTGACCAGGTGGGAGGGGAAGACTGTGGAGAGTAGTCAGTCAAGTGTCAGACAGGCGAGGAGTGAAGGTGGAAGCGAAGCGATGTCCTGACTCGGGTTAATGATGACTTGGTACCCAGGAGAAGTAGTTGCCGGTGGAGTACAGTGGAGTACTCCCGAAACTATGCACCAATGGGGAACAGGACCTAAGGACAGGAAAGAGCTCCAAGCCGACTTGTTAACACCTGCACAGCAAGGGGACCATCAAGGACCTTGCTGACCCTAAAGAATCAGAAGACTCAGTAGCAAAAGGAGAACCGGGGACAGGACCAGAGACTCCAACCCCACAGGGTTCATGCTACCATCAGGCGGACGGAAGTGGACAAACCACAGAACAGGGACCCCCAGTTGTTCTATACCACGGGGACCCACTTACCAGAGACAGATGCAGGGGAAGAAGGTACCAGAGAACCAAACTGGCACTGGGACGAAGGGGACCTGGAGGCAAAACCAGCCGGCCTCGGGCAACCAGTCGGATCGGTGAGTATGAGAGAGGGGGTAAGAGGGATAGACTGACATGGACAGAGAGAGAGGGACAGAGATAGTGACCGACTGACAGAGATTAGTGAATGACAGACATTGTGAGGCGCTTCAGAACACAGCTTTTCAGCTGCGCTCTGAAGCGGACCTTTTTTAAGCTGCGGTGCAGAGCGCACATCTGCGCACATAGCCTCAGACATCAAAATCGTATGAGGGATGTCACACGTTTCAATTGACTAGGTTCGTGCAACAAAACGTTCAATTCTAGACAAAGATACGATGTGTTTGCGATCAACGATTTTGCGTTGAATCCTGATCGCACGTACAGTTAGGTCCAGGAATATTTGGACAGTTACACAAGTTTTGTTATTTTAGCTGTTTACAAAAACATGTTCAGAAATACAATTATATATATAATATGGGCTGAAAGTCCACACTCCCAGCTGCAATATGAGAGTTTTCACATCCAAATCGGAGAAAGGGTTTAGGAATCATAGCTCTGTAATGCATAGCCTCCTCTTTTTCAAGGGACCAAAAGTAATTGGACAAGGGACTCTAAGGGCTGCAATTAACTCTGAAGGCGTCTCCCTCATTAACCTGTAGTCAATGAAGTAGTTAAAAGGTCTGGGGTTGATTACAGGTGTGTTTTTTTGCATTTGGAAGCTGTTGCTGTGACCAGACAACATGCGGTCTAAGGAACTCTCAATTGAGGTGAAGCACAACATCCTGAGGCTGAAAAAAAAGAAAAAATCCATCAGAGAGATAGCAGACATGCTTGGAGTAGCAAAATCAACAGTCGGGTACATTCTGAGAAAAAAGGAATTGACTGGTGAGCTTGGGAACTCAAAAAGGCCTGGGCGTCCGCGGATGACAACAGTGGTGGATGATCGCCGCATACTTTCTTTGGTGAAGAAGAACCCGTTCACAACATCAACTGAAGTCCAGAACACTCTCAGTGAAGTAGGTGTATCTGTCTCTAAGTCAACAGTAAAGAGAAGACTCCATGAAAATAAATACAAAGTGTTCAAATCTAGATGCAAACCATTCATCAATTCCAAAAATAGACAGGCCAGAGGTAAATTTGCTGAAAAACACCTCATGAAGCCAGCTCAGTTCTGGAAAAGTATTCTATGGACAGATGAGACAAAGATCAACCTGTACCAGAATGATGGGAAGAAAAAAATTTGGAGAAGAAAGGGAACGGCACATGATCCAAGGCAGACCACATCCTCTGTAAAACATGGTGGAGGCAACGTGATGGCATGGGCATGCATGGCTTTCAATGGCACTGGGTCACTTGTGTTTATTGATGACATAACAGCAGACAAGAGTAGCCGGATGAATTCTGAAGTGTACCGGGATATACTTTCAGCCCAGATTCAGCCAAATGCTGCAAAGTTGATCGGACGGCGCTTCATAGTACAGATGGACAATGACCCCAAGCATACAGCCAAAGCTACCCAGGAGTTCATGAGTGCAAAAAAGTAGAACATTCTGCAATGGCCAAGTCCATCACCAGATCTTAACCCAATTGAGCATTCATTTCACTTGCTCAAATCCAGACTTAAGACGTAAAGACCCACAAACAAGCAAGACCTGAAGGCTGCGGCTGTAAAGGCCTGGCAAAGCATTAAGAAGGAGGAAACCCAGCGTTTGGTGATTTCCATGGGTTCCAGACTTAAGGCAGTGATTGCCTCCAAAGGATTCGCAACAAAATATTGAAAATAAAAATATTTTGTTTGGGTTTGGTTTATTTGTCCAATTACTTTTGACCTCCTAAAATGTGGAGTGTTTGTAAAGAAATGTGTACAATTCCTACAATTTCTATCAGATATTTTTGTTCAAACCTTCAAATTAAACGTTACAATCTGCACTTGAATTCTGTTGTAGAGATTTCATTTCAAATACAATGTGGTGGCATGCAGAGCCCAACTCGCGAAAATTGTGTCACTATCCAAATATTTCTGGACCTAACTGTAGGTGTCACACACAGATACCTCACAAACGATGCCGGATGTGCGTCACTTATAACTTGACCCCAATGACGGATTGTGAGATATATTGAAGCATGTAAAGCGGGCTTTAGAGGACTACTTGTCCTGCTGCCAGGTAGTCCAGGATATTCATGAGCTCTGTATAACTGTTAGATCTGCAGCAGAGAAAACATTTATTTTCTCATAACAGCTCAGTAAGTCACACACCACTGGAATCAGGGTATCTTTCTCTACAATATGCTGCTCTCAGATGTGGTAGCAAAAAGCTGGTGACAGATTGCCTTTCACATTAAATTTTACTAAGCTAATGGTAAAAAGTTATTCCAAAAAAAACAAGAAAACCTTAAATACACTGAGGCTCCCAGCAATAGGCTGGATAAGACTTTTGGAGTGCGCGTGCTGCATCATTAAAAAGCAGGGAGCGTGTGCACCCTCCCCGTGTTGACAGGAGAACAAAGCGTGCCCTGGGAGCTGGGAATCACGGCGGAAACCGGAAGAGATAGGACATGTGTGTGACCACGGTGGAGAGTGCATTGGCATCCCTGCCAGGAGGGAGAAGTGGGGCAGTGCAGGGATGCCGGTGTTACAGTATCCCCTCCTTACGCCCCCTCTTATCCACGCCAGAAAGAAATCTCTTCAGAAGAAATTGGACATGAATATTCTCCCTGGTCGACAATGATCTCTCTGCAGGACCAAACCCCTTCCAGTCAACTAGGAATAGCGTCTTACCTTTCACTTTCTTTGTGGCCAAGATATTGTTTACCTCAAATTATCCTCAGAGCTCACAGGTGTAGGTACAGGCGGTGGAAGGAGAAGGCCAGATGGTCATTGCATGGGAGTCATATTATGAGCACATGAAGGACAGGCAGAAACAAATTTCAGAATTTACTTCTGCATGGAGGGCCACCGGTACTGTGATGAGTTGAATAGTCTTTCTTTGCCCATCTTGGCTGGCTAATTTGGAAAGGTAACCCCATAACAAGATTTGCTTCATATCAGACTCTGACACAAAAGTCCTTCCTTGGGGAACTTGGGACAAATCCACAGAAGCCAAAGAACCCATCTCGGTGGACACAAAGACATGCTGGGATTTCTCCTTCTTGTTGCAGACATCCGCACCTGACCAACAGGCAGGAAGCAAGCCTGGAAGGCAGGGTAGTACCTCAGAAGACCGGGATGGATGAACACTGACCAGGTACCCCTCAAGGTAATACTGCCCACAACGAAGCACCTATCCGGATTTACAGTCAAGAAGGGGTTTGTAAGTACAGAGACAAAGCAGTCACAGGAGGAGTGGGCGAGATAGGTTTGGATGCACCAGAAAGTAGACAAAGTGTATGTGTTCAGATAAGGGTTTTCCATTGACGGACGACACTAGCAAAACACTTTGGAGGGGTTAAACAGGAATCCAATACCAATCCACAACGGCTTGCTGCACGAAATTTCCTGCTGACTTAGCATAAACAAGAGCCATTTTGCAGAACTGGATATCATCACACAATATGGACAAAGACAGTCAGCAGGGAGAGGAATTAACTTCGCCCAGGGCAACCTCTCCTACCAGCCGTAGGCTAGAAAGTGTCGACGCATGGGAAATGAACAGATAAAGAGTATTGTACTTCCGCAGTAAAAGCACAGTCCCTTGGCATGAAGATATTCTTGTAGTTTCTCTGTCAGCTTGACATGTTTGACCTACATTGGTTCTGGAGCGGTAGCAGGAGCTGGAGATTGGGAAGATAGCAGATTATAGAGGGGTGGAGCCAGGCACATTGGTTTTCATTCACACATCAACTCTCTGGACCATTTCTGGAACCTGAGAAAGACCCGGTAACCAAAGAAATTAGAGCATCCTGAGTAGCGGGGCCTTCATGACAGACCTTCCCAAAAGGCAGGTAACAGCACCTCATTATTCCATCCTATTTCAGAGGAAATGGTGCAGAATTGGACTGCATATTTACCCACAGTGTGAATACCCTATTGTGACACAGACGCAGACAGGAGGATGCTGGATTAAAGACCTTGCAGAAGACCCCCAGGAAGAACTGGATGTCTGAGGTGACAATGTCTCCCCTCTCCCACAAGGGGTTGACCCAGGCGAGAACCTCTCCCCCAAGGTGGGACATTAGAAATACTACTTTGGCCCTGTCTGAAGAAAACAGGTGGGCCAGTAGTTCAAACTGCAGCTTGCACTGGTTGATGATCCCTCGGCATTGCTTTGGGTCACCATCGAATCGTGGTTAGAGCAGAAAGATTGGGCACGGATACGGTCAGTGCAGGAGCATTCAGGCAGACATTCACCACCTTTAGGAGGGTCAGGATTTGTCCTTGCTTTTCCTGTAGGTGAGACATCTCATGGTAAATTTTGGACAAGTGCGGAATGGTGAAGTCAACAGGATCTATGGCCTGAACAAACTGTTAGGTCCATGGGTGAGGGCATGCAATGGAAGTGAGGGAGTGCACCCATTGCGCCACAGAGTTGGGCTTAACCTGAAGGAGCACAAGTAAGTGGTAACCTAGTCTTATCTAGAGGCTCTAGAGGTGAGGTTAGGTTTGTGCTGAAGGTAGCCGCTAGGTAATACTCAAAGACCATCCCCTGGTCTGAAGTCTGAACCGTCCAGGCTGGAGTCTGGACTGGCAGCAGGAGTCCTAGCCACTGGCTAGCTAGACGGAATCAAAACTACAGGCTGGAGTCTGGATTGGAAGCAGGTGAGATGGTTTCTGAACCACAGGCAGGAGTCAGATAGGATAGGTTCAGGTTCTGGTGCAGACTGGATGAGTATCGGTTCAGGAAAAGGAAGGATGGGTTCAAGTTAAGGTACATAAAGAAGTAGGGGTACAGGTAGACAAGACAGGTTCCAGGTCACAGATCTGGTACTGATACACAAGGATGGGTTCAAGAATGCTGAACAGGTTCAGATACAGAGTCACAGGCTGGCTGGGTATGGTACACATATGGGATGAGTACTGGAACACAGGCTAGATGGGTACTGAAACACGACTGGAGCAACAGTTTAACAAGAGGAACTTATTGCTCAGGCACCTTCCTGAAGGGGAAGGTACCTTAAATACAATGAGGCTTCCAGCAATAGGTTGGGGACGGGTTTTGGAGTGCGCATGCTGCCCCTATAAAAAGCAGGAAGCGCGCACACGTCAGAAGCGCTTTGCCAGGAAACTACAAGCCCTGGGAACTGGGAACTGTGGAGGGACTAGGAACAGATGGTACGCGTGTGTAACTGTGGCGGTAAGTACTTTGGTGTCCCTGTGAAGAATAAGAAGCATGCAGTGCAGAGACACCGGCGTTGCACAGACTGATGGCCAGAGACATAATACTGAAGAAATTGATCAAATGTTTGGATAGTATGTTCAGTCTGACCACTGGTCTCTGGGTGATAAGCTGATGAAAAGGCAATTTAATTTTAGTTTTACTACAGACCACCCTCCAAATCGAGTTCCTCTATAGGAAACAATATTTTCCAGAATCCCATGTAAATGTACAATGTGTTTGATAAACAATTAACTTCAAGTTTGGGAGTTTGGCAACACAGGCAAAAGAATAAAATTACATTGTTTGCTAAATCTATCCACCACTACCCAAATTACAGTTTTGACTTCTGAGGGTGAGAGATTAGCAATGAAATCCATGGAGTGGGTAAAGGTTCGGGGAGTTTTTCTCTGGGCACAAATTTCACATGCATTAACATATTCTCCACAATCTCGAACAATAGTTGGCCTCCAAAAATTACTGGCAATTAATTGTATTGTATTGATAATCCCATGGTGATCTGCAGGGACAGAATAATGAGACTCCTCGAGCACTGGTAGACGAAACTGTGGAGGCATATATCATTTTTGAGAAGAAGTATTGCTAATTCTTGATTTTTTTCGAATCTGCTCAATAAGATCTAGAAAGACTGCAGATACAAATATACCCTCAGCTAGAATGGGGACTTGTTCTGAGTCCGTGGTTTGGGATGGGCAGAAACTTCAGAAGCGAGCATCAGTTTTCCTGTTTATTGTTCCAGGTCTAAATGTCACTACAAAATCAAATTTAAAGAAGAACAAGGCCCATTTAGCTTGCCTATGATGTAGTGCCTTGGTTGACTCAAGATACGTCAAGTTTTTTGGGTTAGTAATAACTGTGACCTTATGTTTGGCACCTTCAAGGCAGTGGAGCCATTCCTCAAGAGTCCCATTTGATTGTCAACAATCCACGATTGCCAATATCATAGGCAGACAAAAACTTTCATGAAAAGAAGGCATACATGCAGATTTGAATGATAGACAGTGTACCCTATGACAAAAACAGCTCCCACTCCAGTTTCTGAGGCATCAACTTCCACTATAAAAAGATGTTCTTAGTCAGGCTGGACTAATACAGGGTCAGTTTGGAAAAGCTCCTTTAATTCCATGAAGACACGGATGACCTCTGGCTTTCAGTTAGCTACATCTGCCCATTTCTTGATCAAGTTAGTAAGTGGTTTGGCAATCTTGGAGAAAATGTAATACATTTACTATAGTAGTGGACAAACCCAAGGAAACGTCGCAAGGCGTTCAGTGACCTGGGTTGTGCCCACTCTTTAACAGTTTGGAGTTATGCTTGGAAGGAGATCGACCCAGCTGAGACTTGCATCGAACTTGGCGCATGCTCCCGCTGCTAGGAAGTTTTTTAGGGCCAGGATGTTTTTTCCATACGTATTGGAAACACGGAAATGTGGAAAAGGCCTTAGGCTATGTGCGCACGTTGCGTAAATACATGCAGTTACGCTGCGCTTTGTAGCGCAGCGTAACTGCATGCGTCCTGCGTCCCCTGCACAGTCTATGGAGATTGTGCAGGAGCCGTGCGCACGTGGCGTCTTAGAGCGCAGCGCTTCGGCTGCTGCCCGAAGCGTTACGTTCTAAGAAGTGACATGTCACTTCTTCCGTGCGCTTTGCCGGCAGTCCCTGCTCTGTCTATGGCAGGAGCTGCAGGCAGAGCGCATGGAATCGGCTTTTTTTTTTTCTCTACGGACATTTTCTGCAGCGATTTAAAGCGCACGTGTGCTCTTCAGATCGCTGCAGAAATTTCTGCAGGGCTAGTACGCAACGTGCGCACATAGCCTTAGGGTGCGGATTTGTGATACAGGGAAAAATGTAATGTCGTATACTGTGATGGAGAGTTATGATAGGGGTGTTGAGTGAAATGGACAAAAGATAAGGAGTTCAGTTTTGTCCACATTGAGTTTTAGAAAGCAAGACGAGAAGAAAGACCATATGACTGATAGACACTCTGGGTAGCAGAAAGGCGTCATCTAGGCCTGAAAGGAAGATTTTAATGTCATCATCATATAGGTGGTACTGGAAGCAATATGGTTTTATGAGCTGTCACAGGACAAAGGTATAGATGGAGAAGAGTATGGGTCCCAGGACAGAGCGTTGAGGGAGAGTAACAGAAGTATGATGAGGTCCAGGAAAGGGAAAGATTTTTTATGCCAGGGGAAGAGAGGATTTATAGTAGAAGGAAGTGGTCAACTGAGTCGGAGGAA
Source organism: Anomaloglossus baeobatrachus (assembly GCF_048569485.1). Taxonomy (NCBI): domain Eukaryota; kingdom Metazoa; phylum Chordata; class Amphibia; order Anura; family Aromobatidae; genus Anomaloglossus; species Anomaloglossus baeobatrachus. The sequence continues at coordinate 180,311,793 of NC_134354.1, forward strand.
AAGGACCGGCATAAGAGACAGCGTATAGTGAATTGTCTATTAGTTTTGACAGTTAGAAGGTCATTTGTAACTTTGTTTAGGACTGTTTCAGTGCAGTGGTGTGGACAGAAGCCATATTGAAGGATGTCGAAGAGTATAATAAATTAGAAAGTCACATGATAATATCTTTTCTTTGATTGATTTGCCAAATAAAGTTTACAAATCACTGAGAAATCGTCATCTTGGAGAATGCTGTATTTTGTAAAAAATATGATGGATGAGAGGTGGGAAGAGAGTTCAACCTTTTTTTTTTCTGGACAGCAAAATCAGTAACATCTATAGTATAGAAATGATTTTCATAGAGGTTAAGTCCCTTATATGACAGTTATTATTATTATTATTTAATGGCCTTCAGCTTGATCTCAGATAGGTCAACCAGGGTCTTCTCCACTATTTTCTTGAAAATATCAAGCTAGCAGGTTGCTGGTCTTCCTCTGTGCCTTGTTCCCTGTATTCATCTTACCATGATGTTATTCTCCAGTGATTGCGCTCTTCGTATGATGTGCCCAAAGTAGGGAAGTTGTATCTTGGTGATCCTTGCTTTGAGTGACATGTCTGGCTTGATGTGTTCCAAAATTGATTTGTTTGTTCTTTTTGCCATACATTGTATTGATAAGACTCTTCAATGCATCGCATTTCAAAGGGGTTGATTCTACTTATATCTTGTTCCTTTATTGTCCAGGTTTCGCATCCATTTGTTACCACAGAAAAGACCAGACTATGTATGAGCCATGTCTTTGTCACCAGTAAAATGTTTCTCAATTTGAAGACCTTGCCCAGGTATTTTATTATTGATTTTCCCATAGCTATTCTCTTATTGACTTCTGGTGTCGTTGCTGCACCTTGAGTGACCAGTTATCCAAGTAGGTTGAAGTATTTTATAACTTTCAGTTTGTTGCCATCCATCTCAAATGTGTCCTGGTCGTCTCTGGCAGTAATCAATATCTTTGTCTTGTTTGTATTGAGTAGAGTCCCATGTTCAAGCTTTCCATCTTTTGACACTCCATAATAAGTCCTTCATTCCATTTACGCTTGTTGCTATCAATGTTGTATTGTCTGCGTATCTAAGATTGTTGATGATACATTCAGCAATTTTGATTACTTCTTTTTAAGCAAGTCCAAACTTCCTAAAAATAGCTTCTGCATATAAATTGAAGAGAAATGATGACCGGATGCAGCCTTGTCTGACACCTCGCTCTACTTTGACCTATGCCATGCTAACATGTTCCGTTCAGCCTGCTGCTTCTTTGTGTATGTAAAAGCTCTTAATGAGGCTGATCAGAGGGTTCGGCACACCCATATCCTTCATGGTATTCCAAAGTTTCTGTTGATCAACACAGTCAAAGGCTTTGCTGTAATCAATTAAGAGAAAATAGAACGCCTTGTTATATTCTTTGGCCTTTTCTATCCATCTAATGTTATCAATTACATCTCTTCTTCCTCTGCCATTTCTAAATCCTGCTTGTTCCTCTGGCAGTTCTTTGTCAAAATAAAGTCGTAACTGTCTTTGTAGGATCTTTAGTAGTATTTTACTGCACTAGCAGTTTAATTGGAGTCATAGGGGTGACAGACTCCCCTTAAGACCCACAACACACATCCGTTTTTTTTCGTACGTGTGCGGTACGTATTTGCACGTACCGGAGACACGTACACACGGAGACCCATGTTATTCAATGTTGGATGTCACACGCACGTAAAATCACACGGAACGTGTGTCCGTGTGGTAAGTACGTGTGTGCGCTTTTCTACACGGAAGACATGTCCGTTTTTGGCCGGCAACACGCAGGCACGGACCCGCTTTAGTCTATGGGTCCGTGCCTGCACGGACCGCACACGGAGTATGTCCGTGTTCAGCACGTATCGTCCGTGTCAGTTTTTCATCACAAAATTTGAAACACTTGTTACCAATCTATCAGGTCATTTGAAAGCAAACAACAACACCAGGATCTCATGATGAATGATTAAAATCGTTAATTGGGTAAGAATGCGGGCCTTTAAAAACGGACAGCACACGGACAGCACACGTACGTATTTTATGTCAAAATGGACATTCAACATGCACACACGGCTCGCATACGCCATCACACGGATGCCATACGTACCGGAGAAACTCCCCAAAAATACGGAACACGGACCCGAAAAACGGTCCGTGTCATACGGACATTTTTTTTTGCGGAAGTGTGTTTTAGGCCTAAAAGGAACCTGTCATTTATGCTTACCAAACCATGGCAACATGAATCAGAGCCTGACTGCATGATCTGTTACATTTTGTGTATTGGCCAGTAAAGCAAAGTAAAGCTAAGTGTGGTGGCACACTTAAAGGTATTCTCCATTGAACACAAAATATCACCTATTTAAAGGATAGATAATATGTTGCTAATCTGTAGGTGATAGAGACAAGAAAATTCACAGAACAGAAGGCCAACGGCCTGGTCAGTAATCCAGCTCTTCTTTTAATTAATTGGGTCGGAGCGAAGTTGTGAGGACATCACACCGCAATGATGATATGGTGCCAGAACAGCTACTCAATACTGGGAGATAAAAAGAGATTTGCAGATCTTGCATCAAGTGGTCACGGATTACTGTCATGGCTGATGGAGCAGAGTCTTGTAAATCGATTCTCCCAACAATGGGAACCGAATTGATAGTCAAAATGGGGAAATTTTAACCCTGTTGCAAAATGAAGAGGGAGATCAAACACCTGGCCACTACTCCATTCATTTTCTATTCAGCTGTCAGAAAAAGACAATCAGCCTCATAGGGAATGAAAGGAGTAGCTGTAGAACATGCACACTACTTTCCATTTTAATGAGGACAAAAGTTCCCAATTCTTTCACTCAATGCAGGTCCCAGATTTGGTTGCCCACCAATAAACAAGGTATCATTTATCCTCTTTTAAAGAGAACTTTTCAGCAGGTTTTTGCTATGTAATCTGAAGACAGCATGCTGTAGGAGTTAGCACAGAGATTTCAGCAATAGCTCTCTTATCAAGGTCCATGCTGTTGCTTACCAGCAATATTTGTGCTCAGCTAGTCCAGCGCACCCCCTGATGTGATCAGCAGTTTACTGCCTACAGAGATTGTATATAGAGAACCTGGTGTGGGCAGGGGCAATAGTCCAATATGAAGTAAAGTCCAGCATATCTAAAAAATAAACTTTTATTTAAAAAAAAATGTAGTTTGCAATTTCATTTGAAAAAAATGTCAAATACCAGTTGCAGTTACGCGTTTCAGGGCGAGCATGCCACTTAATCATAACAATGGTGGGGCAGTTTTCTCAGCTCTACTGCATTGCTAAATCGAAAAACTCTGTATTAGAACTGCTTCACCCATTAAACTGTAATACATCAATGGATTTGGAGTCTCTTTGTCTACATTATGCTGCTCTCAGTTGAAGTAGCAAAAATCTACTGACAGATTCCTTTTAGGTAAATTCCTCTGACTTTCAGTCAAGTTTTATTCTTAATTCATATCTAAAGCTAAATTTGGAGAGCAGTGTAAGGTCATGGGCAGCTGTCTACATTCTGCAATAAGGTATTTTGACACCTAGTATCCATGCATGGACCCCAAACACAGACATCTCAGGGAAATCTGTTACTGTTTGTGTTCAGACATCCAGATAATGATAGAAATAAAAAAAGAAAAAAAATAAGAAATACAGCAGAATAGTTATACTTACCAACCTTCTGCACGGCTGTAACACTACTTTCGGGTCTGCTTATTCCCGCCCACCGTCAGTCCCGGCGTCTGTGATTGGCTGCAGTCAGACTGAGCCCCCACACTGAGAGACAGTGTCTGTGATTGGTTCGAATCACACACACTATCCCCATACCTATAGTGGTGTAAAAATAAATACATTTTAAAAATGGTGTACGGTACCCGTATACTGTTATCCCCAGCGCAGATAAAGCAGATGGCTACAGGCTCCAGCCATCTGCTTATCTTGGCTGTGTATCAAAATAAGAGGGATCCCATGCGGCTTTTTAAAATTATTTTTATTTAAATAAATAATTTAATAAAATTGGTGTGCATTCCCCCTACCCCGCCAATTTTGATACCGAGCCATGATAAAGCCGACAGCTAGGGGCTGGTATTCTCAGGCTGCGTAGGCTCATGGATATCGCCCCCCCGTTTTTAAAATAGTAGCCTGCAGCCGCCCAGAATTGTCGCATCCATTAGATTCGACAATTCCGGTGCTTTACCAGGTTCATCTCGATTGCCATGGTACGACGGCAATCGGAATAATATTAGGGGTTAATGACAGCTCAAAGCTGCCACTAAGCCCTAGATTACTAATAGGTAGGCATTTGTGAGACCCCTCATTACTAATCCTGTAAGTGAAATGAAATAAAACACAAACACTGAAAAAATCCTTTATTTTTAATAAAATACAAAAAACTACACTCTTTCTCCAATTTATTAACCCCACAAACACCCAGGTCCGACATAATCCACATGGGGTCCCACAACAATCCCGGCTCTGCTACATACTGAAGTCGCAGCATTGGAAAAACATGACTGCTCGCTGTAGCTTTAGGCAGACACTGACTAAGTCACAGCAGTGAGCGGTGACGTCATTGAGTTTACCTCTAGTCACAGCTTGAGGTCCCCAAGGTACCCCACCTGTGACCGCAGAAAAACTCACCTCAGGGGAACTCATTAAACTTAGTGAGCTCCCCTCAGGTGAACTCATTCAGTTCACTGAGAACTGCATCTCCTAGCAGAAAACAGTGGGGTTTTTTGCCTCGAGAAATTTTTCTACCAAATTCCTGCACCAAATCTGCATTTTCTGGCAATAAAACACATCAAAACGCACTGCTGTCTTATGTTCTCACCGTTTGACACTTTTTTGCCTTTTTAAGAATTGCCTGTTGTGCTCTTGAAGTGATCAAGAAAGTAACAACAATCCAATAAAGAATTTGTGCAATTTCTGCTTGATACAGTATATACCCAGGTCTTTAGCTTTTGTAGCTTTTTCCTTCCTCTTGCAGCACTAGAACACATCTTCTGAGGATTTCTAAAGTGGTTATCATGGTTCTCACCAACCAATTTTTCATGGGAAAAATAGATTTGTCAAGAATCAGGATTTGTATTCCTTTTATTAATAGGCCAACCACCTGTGAAACCCACAGTTTCAATTTTAAATCCGTAAGTGAAACATCTTTTCCCAATTAGTTCTTGAAGTCATTTATGCACAGGTTCAATTAGTTTTAGTTTTCTCCCTACAATGCCGATATTTAATCATTGTCCTAAATAAAAGTCATGAACAGCTCAACTGTGTGCTATTACTTCGATTGTGTTTTTTTTAATAAACTTAACAAATCAGACAACATTGTATTAGTAATGAATGCTAAATTCCTTTAAAGGGAATCTGTCATCAGGTTTTTGCTACCTAATCCAAGAGCATCATAATGTAGAGACAGCGACCCTGATTCTAGTTATGTGTCACATACAGGGCTGCTTAGTGTAATTTTGATAAAATCATTGTTTAATCAGCAGGAAATGATCATTAGAGGACTACTTGGCGTGAGCCAGGTAGTCCGGCATATTCATGTGCTCTGCATAACCCCGCCCAATTGGCAGCTTTCTATGTACACTTTACATGGATAAAAACCTACCAACAATTGTGGTGGATAGGGATATAAAGCTTCACATTCAAATAACTGCTAGACTGCGGCAAATAAAACACTGATTTTATCAAAATGACAGTAAACAGCTCAGTAAGTGACGCATTGCTGGAATCAGGGTCTCTGATTCTACATTATGCTGCTCTCCAGATGTGGTAACAAAATCCTGCTGACAGATTCCCTTTAAATTCCATTTAATTCCAAAGGATTTACTTTTTTTTAGGAACTGCATAAGTTCAATTTCTATTCCCTTCTTAGAACACTATTCATACATGACACACTGTGCTTTACTCACACATGCAGGTGAGAAATTTGCATGGCAAAGGCATAATAATCTGCATTTCCTAGAAAGACTATTTTGATGAATAAGGTGGCGCTGTGAATGACATTGAATGATTTTAATGCAGCAGATAGAAAAAATAAATTGCTTTGGAAGCTTTGCTGTAAGATTAATTCTGCAGAGGTGTGAAATTAATACTCTCAGACTGTGGGTGTGAAATACTGCTTACTCCCTTTAGCAACCAGTAGTAGTAAATACAATATACAGTCATATGAAAAAGTTTGGGTACCCCTATTAATGTTAACCTTTTTTCATTATAACAATTTGGGTTTTTGCAACAGCTATTTCAGTTTCATATATCTAATAAATGATGGACAAAGTAATATTTCTGGATTGAAATGAGGTTTATTGTACTAACAGAAAATGTGCAATCTGCATTTAAATTAAATTTGACAGGTGCATAAGTATGGGCACCCTTATCGATTTCTTGATTTGAACACTCCTAACTACTTTTTACTGACTTACTAAAGCACTAAATTGGTTTTGTAACCTCATTGAGCTTTGAACTTCATAGGCAGGTGTATCCAATCATGAGAAAAGGTACTTAAGGTGGCCACTTGCAAGTTCTCCTATTTGAATCTCCCATGAAGACTGGCATCATGGGCTCCTCAAAACAACTCTCAAATGATCTGAAAACAAAGATTATTCAACATAGTTGTTCAGGGGAAGGATACAAAAAGTTGTCTCAGAGATTTAAACTGTCAGTTTCCACTGTGAGGATCAAAGTAAGGAAATGGAAGAACACAGGTACAGTTCTTGTTAAGCCCAGAAGTGGCAGGCCAAGAAAAATATCAGAAAGGCAGAGAAGAAGAATGGTGAGAACAGTCAAGGAGAATCCACAGACGACCACCAAAGACCTGCAGCATCATCTTACTGCAGATGGTGTCAATGTGCATCGGTCAACAATACAGCGCACGTTGCACAAGGAGAAGCTGTATGGGAGAGTGATGCGAAAGAAGCCGTTTCTGCAAGCACGCCACAAACAGAGTCACCTGAGGTATGCAAAAGCACATTTGGACAAGCCAGTTACATTTTGGAAGAAGGTCCTGTGGACTGATGAAACAAAGATTGAGTTGTTTGCTCATACAAAAAGGCGTTATGCATGGAGGCAAAACAACATGGCATTCCAAGAAAAGCACTTGCTACACACAGTAAAATTTGGTGGAGATTCCATCATGCTTTGGGGCTGTGCGGCCAATGCTGGCATCGGAAATCTTGTTAAAGTTGAGGGTCGCATGGATTCAACTCAGTATCAGCTGATTCTTGACAATAATGTGCAAGAATCAGTGACGAAGTTGAAGTTACGCAGGGGATGGATATTTCAGCAAGACAATGATCCAAAACACCACTCCAAATCTACTCAGGCATTCATGCAGAGGAACAATTACAATGTTCTGGAATGGCCACCCCAGTCCCCAGACCTAAATATCATTGAAAATCTGTGGGATGATTTGAAGCGTGCTGTCCATGCTTGGCGACCATCAAACTTAACTGAACTGGAATTGTTTTGTAAACAGGAATGGTCAAAAATACCTTCATCCAGGATCCAGGAACTCATTAAAAGCTACAGAAAGCGACTAGAGGCTGTTATTTTTGCAAAAGGAGGATCAACAAAATACTAATGTCACTTTTATGTTGAGGTGCCCATACTTATGCACCTGTGCACCTGTCAAATTTAGTTTAAATGCAGATTGCACATTTTCTGTTAGTACAATAAACTACATTTCAATTCAGAAATATTACTCAGTCCATCAGTTATTAGATATATGAAACTGAAATAGCTGTTGCAAAAACCCAAATTGTTACAAAGAAAAAAGGTTAACATTAATAGGGGTGCCCAAACTTTTTCGTATGACTGTATATATATATATATATATATATATATATATATATATATATATATATATATACATACATACACACACACCGTATTTTTCGAACTATAAGAGGCACCGGACTATAAGACGCACCCGGGTTTTAGAGAAGGATAATAGGAAAATAAAATTTTAAGCACAAAATGTGGTCATGACACACTGTTATGGGGCGAGGATCTGTTGCTGACACTGTTATGGGGGTAATGTCCCCAAATTCTCTACTAAGGTACCCAATCCTGGTAATTATCCTCCAGCCTTGCATATGATCCCCATCCTTGTATATATGTACTCCATCCTGGTATATATTCCCATCCTGCTATATACCGCCATCATGGTATAGCCTCCATCCTGCTACATAGCGCCATCCTGGTATGCCCTTATCCTGCTATATACTGCCATCCTGCTATATACTGCCATCCTGCTATATACCGCCATCCTGGTATATGCCCTCATCCTGCTATATACTGCCATCCTGCTATATACCTCCATGCTGCTATATACTGCCATCCTGCTATATACTGCCATCCTGGAATATGCCCCATCCTGCTATATACCGCCACCCTACTATATACCCCCATCTTGCTATATACCCCCATCCTGCTATATACTGCCATCCTGATATATACCCCCATCCATCCTGATATATACCCCCATCTATCCTGCTATATGGCCTGTATCCTGTGGCACACAAAAAAGTAAACGTTTATACTCACCTTTCCTCACTCTCTGCAGCATCGCTCCTCCTCCTGTTAGTGCCGGCAGCAGCACTGCTGAAGTGTGGAGCCGTCACCGTTGTCTGCAGCATCGCTCGTCCTCCTGTCTGACTGACAGCTGACTTGTGTGGAGACTAGTGCTGCGCACAGCGATGACGTCATCGCTGTGCTTACCGCTCTCTACACACAGATCAGCCGGCCGGCACAGACAGGAGGAGATCGTGATGCTGCAGACAAACGGTGACGGGTGAATATACTGATTCACTGCACCCTGCGCTGATGATGATGCGCGGGGGGCAGTGAAACTCCAGGCTGTAGTTGCCAGGGGTGATCATGTGGGCCGGCTGTTAATTATGCGCGCACCATTATGTGCGCCCATTATCCCGCCCACCTGTCAGCACCGGTTTCAGCGCTGAGGGATGATGGGCGGGAGGATGGGTGTGCATATGAAATGAGTGGGCCCACGTGGTCACGGCAGGCTGCCACAGCCTGCTCGTGTCGCCGATGACCCGCTCCCCCCCGCAGCACCCTCATTTCCCGCAGCCACATTTGGGTGAAAAAAAGTGCATCTTATAGTCCGAAAATACGGTGTGTATATATATATACAGTTAGGTCCAGAAATATTTGGACAATGACACAAGTTTTGTTATTTTAGCCGTTTACAAAAACATGTTCAGAAATACAATTATACATATAATATGGGCTGAAAGTGCACACTCCCAGCTGCAATATGAGAGTTTTCACATCCAAATCGGAGAAAGGGTTTAGGAATCATAGCTCTGTAATGCATAGCCTCCTCTTTTTCAAGGGACCAAAAGTAATTGGACAAGGAACTCTAAGGGCTGCAATTAACTCTGAAGGCATCTCCCTCGTTAACCTGTAATCAATGAAGTAGTTAAAAGGTCTGGGGTTGATTACAGGTGTGTGGTTTTGCATTTGGAAGCTGTTGCTGTGACCAGACAATATGCGGTCTAAGGAACTCTCAATTGAGGTGAAGCAGAACATCCTGAGGCTGAAAAAAAAGAAAAAATCCATCAGAGAGATAGCAGACATGCTTGGAGTAGCAAAATAAACAGTCGGGTACATTCTGAGAAAAAAGGAATTGACTGGTGAGCTTGGGAACTCAAAAAGGCCTGGGCGTCCACGGATGACAACAGTGGGGGATGATCGCCGCATACTTTCTTTGGTGAAGAAGAACCCGTTCACAACATCAACTGAAGTCCAGAACACTCTCAGTGAAGTAGGTGTATCTGTCTCTAAGTCAACAGTAAAGAGAAGACTCCATGAAAGTAAATACAAAGGGTTCACATCTAGATGCAAACCATTCATCAATTCCAAAAATAGACAGGCCAGAGTTAAATTTGCTGAAAAACACCTCATGAAGTCAGCTCAGTTCTGGAAAAGTATTCTATGGACAGATGAGACAAAGATCAACCTGTACTAGAATGATGGGAAGAAAAAAGTTTGGAGAAGAAAGGGAACGGCACATGATCCAAGGCACACCACATCCTCTGTAAAACATGGTGGAGGCAACGTGATGGCATGGGCATGCATGGCTTTCAATGGCACTGGGTCACTTGTGTTTATTGATGACATAACAGCAGACAAGAGTAGCCGGATGAATTCTGAAGTGTACCGGGATATACTTTCAGCCCAGATTCAGCCAAATGCCGCAAAGTTGATCGGACGGCGCTTCATAGTACAGATGGACAATGACCCCAAGCATACAGCCAAAGCTACCCAGGAGTTCATGAGTGCGAAAAAGTGGAACATTCTGCAATGGCCAAGTCAATCACCAGATCTTAACCCAATTGAGCATGCATTTCACTTGCTCAAATCCAGACTTAAGACAGAAAGACCCACAAACAAGCAAGACCTGAAGGCTGCGGCTGTAAAGGCCTGGCAAAGCATTAAGAAGGAGGAAACCCAGCGTTTGGTGATGTCCATGGGTTCCAGACTTAAGGCAGTGATTGCCTTCAAAGGATTCGCAACAAAATATTGAAAATAAAAATTTTTTTTTGGGTTTGGTTTATTTGTCCAATTACTTTTGACCTCCTAAAATGTGGAGTGTTTGTAAAGAAATGTGTACAATTCCTACAATTTCTATCAGATATTTTTGTTCAAACCTTCAAATTAAACGTTACAATCTGCACTTGAATTCTGTTGTAGAGATTTCATTTCAAATCCAATGTGGTGGCATGCAGAGCCCAACTCGCGAAAATTGTGTCACTGTCCAAATATTTCTGGACCTAACTGTATATATATATATATATATATATATACACATATATATATATATATATATATATATATATATATATACACAGTACAGACCAAAAGTTTGGATACACCTTCTCATTCAAAGAGTTTTCTTTATTTTCAGGACTCTGAAAATTGTAGATTCACATTGAAGGCATCAAAGCTATGAATTAAAACATGTGGAATGAAATACTTAAAAAAGTGTGAAACAACTGAAAATATGTCTTATATTCTAGATTCTTCAAAGTAGCCACCTTTTGCTTTGATTACTGCTTTGCACAGTCTTGGCATTCTCTTTATGAGCTTCAAGAGGTAGTCACCGGAAATGGTTTTCCAACAGTCTTGAAGGAGTTCCCAGAGATGCTTAGCACTTGTTGGCCCTTTTGCCTTCACTCTGCGGTCCAGCTCACCCCAAACCATCTCGATTCGGTTCAGGTCTGGTGAATGTGGAGGCCAGGTCATCTAGCGTAGCACCCCATCACTCTCCTTCTTAGTCAAATAGCCCTTACATGCCTGGAGATGTGTTTGGGGTCATTGTCCTGTTGAAAAATAAATGATGGTCCAACTAAACGCAAACCGGATGGAATAGCACGCCGCTGCAAGATGCTGCTGTAAGCATGCTGGTTCTGTATGCCTTCAATTTTGAATAAATCCCCAACAGTGTCACCAGCAAAGCACCCCCACACCATCACACCTCCTCCTTCATGCTTCACGGTGGGAACCAGCCATGTAGAGTCCATCCGTTCACCTTTTGTACAAAGACACGGTGCTTGGGTCCAAAGATGGTGGTTGGATCTCATCAGACCAAAACACAGATTTCCACTGGTCTAATGTCCATTCCTTGTGTTCTTTAGCCCAAACAAGTCTCTTCTGCTTGTTGCCTGTCCTTAGCAGTGGTTTCCTAGCAGCTATGTTACCATGAAGGCCTGCTGCACAGTCTTTCTAGAGATGAGAAGGTGTGTCTGTACTGTATATATATTATATATATATATTATACTATATATATATATTATACTATATATATATATATATATACATACATATATATATATATATATATATATATATATATATATATATATATATATATATATATATATATATATATACACACACAGTATATCAGGTATAGTCAGATCCAGAAATATTTGGACAGTGACACAAATTTTGACATTTTACCTGTTTAACAAAACATATTCAGTATACAATTATGTAATCAATATGTGTTTTTAAGTGCATATTCTCAGCTTTAATTTGACGGTATTCACATCCTAATTGGAATAAGATTTTAGGAATTATATCTCTCTAACATGTAGCTGCCTCTTTATCAATGGACCAAAAGAAATTGGACAATTATCTCAAAAGCTCTTTAATGGGCTGCATAGGCTATTCCCTCATTAATTCATCATCAATTAGACAGTTAAAAGGTCTGGAGATGATTCCAGGTGTGACATTGCATTTGGAACCTGTTGTTGTGAACCACAACATGCGGTCAAAGGAGCTCTTAATGGATTAAAAGCAGAACATCACTGGGCTGAAAAAAAACAACAAGAAAAACATCCATCAGAAAGATAGCATTAATGTTAGGGATGGCCAAATCAAGAGTTTGGTATATTCTGGAAAAAGAGTGAGCACACTGGAGAGCATGGGGACTCAAAAAGGCCTGGATGTCCAAGGAAGACAATAGCGGTGGATGTTCCCAGAATCCTTTCCTTAATGAAGGAAACCCTTCACAACATCCACCCAAGTGAATAACACTCTCTAGGAAGTAGGTGTTATAGTATCTAAGTCTATCGTAAAGAGCAGACTTCATGAGAGCAAATAAAAAAGGTCCACCACAAGGTGCAAACCATTAATCAGCTTTAAAAATAGAAAGGCCAGATTATACTTTGTCAAAAAGCATCTAAAGAAGCTAGCCCAGTTCTGGAAAAGCAGCAGAGGACGGATGAGACTTTCATCAACCTACACCAGAATGATGAGAAGCAGAAAGTATGCAAACAGCTTGGAGCAGCTCATGATCCAAAGCACATCACATCCTCTGTAAAACACGGTGGAGGCAGTGTGATGGCCAGGCATGCTTAGCTTCCATTACACTGTCACTAGTGTTTATTGATGATGTAACTAAAGCCAGAAGCAGGTAGATGAATTCTGAAGTGTACAAGGCTATACTTTCTGCTCAGATTCAACCAAATGCAACACGGTTGATTGGACGGCACTTTTCTGTACAGATGGACAATGACCCAAAACATACTACAAAAGCAACTCAGGAGTTTTTTAAGGCAAATAAATGGAATATTCTTCAAAAGTCGGGTCAATCAACAGATCTGCACCACATCGAGCATGTATTTCATATACTAATGTAATCACATACAACAACGCTGTTATCCTATGTAAGTCTGAAGTACTTGTGTCATCCAGGCTCGGAACTTGGTGGGTTAACTTCTGCTCTGTGTTAATTCACTGCTGTTAGCACTGGATGAGGCGGCTATTTAAGCTTCTAATTTACTTTTCCTCACTGGAAGTTATAAGTTCAACTTGACCTGGTTTACAGCCTGGCCAGTGTTCTAGCTAACCTTTCACCTACCGTTTTTGCTCCTGTTCCGGAACTCCTAGCATTGACACAGCTTCCCAGCCATCCACTTCCTGCCTGCTCTCTGGTCTTCAATCTGTCTATTAAAACCCCCTTAAAGAATTGCTAGGCTAACATGCACAGAGCGTCTTCACTGTAGGAGGCTCCAGTATGAGCTTTCTTAGCAAATTTAGAAATCTTGGCCAAAAGATATATGGTAGCTTGACAAATAACATGAAATAGCATATTCCAGACGAGGAAAGTATTGGTGCTGGACAAACCTTTTAAAAACCACCTGACTTTTTTTATTTTAATCAATGACAATGTACTTGAGCTAAATGATATCTCTTACTTTTTGCATGTCCAGTTGAACTTATTTTCCAGAAAGTGTTACTTAAGTCTGAATGAGTCTAAAAGCTATGGACCTTATTCATAAAGGACCATCTATTTAATAAGCATCTTGAAATGTTGCAAATTGTTGTGCAACTCAACATTTCACAAAATATTACCAACTCTTGAAGTTTTTCGCCAGATCCAGACGATAAAGTCAATTTTTAGAAAAGTAAGTGAAGCTGGAGTAGGAAGAGCCATGGCAATGCCTACCCAACAAATTTAAATTTTACGCCACAAAATTGGAGTAAATTATACTAGAAAGTATGTCAGCCCCTGCCTGGAGTAACATTTATGGCGGAGGTGCAAAAGAATACATCAAATTCATTGAGTCCCCACAATGAATTTGGCGCATATTATTCTGGTACTCCCTACATTAAGACTGGTATACAAAACGCCAATCTTACAGAGTCAGGACCTAAATCAATCTAAGAATGAGTCTAAAGACTTTAGTGACTACAACCAATCAATTGGATTGTTTACTAAAAAAAAGTCATCAGCTTCAACATAAAAGTGATAAATGATGAAACTTATAAGGGTGCACCCTCTAATGAATATTCATGAGCAGCTTTTTTATTAAGATTCAGAACTTCTATAAAGGCAATTAACTGTTTCCATTCACGCAAAAAACAGCCTTTTATCACAGGTGTTATTTAATGGAGCAAAAAGAATGAATTGGAGACTCTTATGTCAACCATGGATTATGATGTGTTGGGCATCACGGAAACCTGGCTGGATGAGACCCATGACTGGGTGACTAACATAGAGGGTTATACTACATTCAGGAAGGACAGGAAAGACAAAAGTGGTGGAGGGTGTGTATATTTAACAAATCTAACCTAAGACATGTGATCAATGACAACTCTGGGGGGAGCTGCAACAATGTAGAGTCAGTTTGGGTAAATGTACATGGGGAGGGGAATAATGGAAAGCTGCTAATTGGAGTTTGCTATAAGCCCCCTAACATACCTGAACAGGTAGAGGGTAGAGGGTGAAATGCTTCAACAAATTGAAAAGGCAGTTAATAATAATAATTGGGTCCTTATTATGGGGGATTTCAACTATCCAGACATTCAATGGGACATAGAATCTTCGGATTGTGCTAAAAGCTGTAAGTTCTTATCTACAATTCAAATCAACAAGGGGAGAAAATTTGCTTGATCTGGTCCTGTCAAATAGACAAAATACAATTTCAGATCTACAGGTCCGGGAGCACTTGAGCACCAGCGATTATAATATGGTAATCTTCAAAGTAATATTCAATAGAACATTTGAAAGGGAAATGCTAAAACCTGGAATTTTAGGAAAGTTGAATTCAACAAATTAAGAGAAAAGCTTAATTGTGTAGATTGGGACAATATCATGGTAACTGGAAATACCGAACATAAATGGGGTAAGTTTATGGATATACTACTAGAATCCTGTAAAAAAAACTTATACCATCTGGTAATAAAATGTCCAGGAATAAAAAGAAACCACTATGGATAAATAAGACTGTACAAAGTATAATAAAACAAAAACAAAGGGCGTTTAAAATCTTAAAGGCTGAGCATACAGAAAGAGCATTTCAGAAGTAGAAAGATATCAATAGGAAATGTAAAAAAGAAATCAAGCAAGCAAAATTAGCTACTGTAATAAAAATCGCCAAGGACATTGAAAAAAAATCACAATTACAGAGGAAAAAGAAAGGACTGAGATATTAAACAGGCACTTCTCATCAGTGTTCAATAAAGAACTAACTGTTCCAGGGATTATTAAAGTCAAAAATCAAAGTTCACCACCTGATATAATTAATTTAACACAAGAAGACGTACACCTGCGTCTGAGTAAATTAAACATTGGCAAATCCAGGCCAGATGGCATTCATACACGGATATTGAGGGAATTGAGCTTTGTAATCGGCAGACCGCTGTATCTCATCTTAAACTCACTTGTAACAGGGTTGGTGCCTCAGGATTGGAGGATTGCTGATGTGGTACCGATATTTAAGAAAGGTAAGAGGATGGATCCAGGCAACTACTGTCCAGTAAGCCTGACATCAGTAGTGTGCAAAGTTTTTGAGAGCATTTTAAGGGATGACATGCAAAAATATATTACAGAAAATAATATAATAACTGACAGACAGCATGGATTCATGAAAGATAAGTCGTGTCTACCAACATATTGGGGTTCTATGAGGAGGTAAGTGCAAATCTGGATAATGGTAATGCAGCTGATGTGACTTATTTGGACTTTACAAAGGCATTTGATACTGTACCACACAATAGCCTTATACTGAAACTCCAAAAGCAGGGATTAGGAAATCTATATGCAACTGGGTAAAGAATTGGCAAAAAGATAGGAAACAAAGAGTAGTCATAAATGGTACATTCTCTAAATGGGCTATAGTCAGCATTGGGGCATCACAGGGATCTGTGCTAGGACCAATTCTTTTTAATCTCTTTATTAATGACCTTTGTGGATGGGATTGATAGTAAAGTGTTTGTGGCTCCCCTGCGGCCTCAGGCGCCACAGGATACTGCACCTCATGTGAGGTGCAGTATTCATCGCAGATACGGAGGAGGTCGCCACCGGGAACAACTACAACTGCACTCATCCAACACATCACATGTGGGTTCTGTCACTGGGACCGGGCTAGGGTAGGTGCTGGGGTGGCCATCACGAGGTATGGGACCTAATGCTCACTAGTTCAGGGACCCGGGAGGCGGGACACCAATAGGGGAAGTCAGGTGCCATCTGACACACCACAGGCAGTTAGAACCGGACAGCGTCCGAGTCAGGTCGTACTCCGGAACAGATAAGCAAGCAAAGACACAGAAAGTTCGGAGTCAGTGGTCTGGAGCCAGAGGCTCGACCCAGGTTCTAAGGAAAGAAGGGGGATCCCAGGGTTTGTGGGGAGTGCAGAAGGCACCCGTGACCCGCTCCACGGCCCAGGAGCTGGGGTGGAGGGAAAAGGGAAACCATCGAAGGGTGACACACAGAAGGAACCACCGGCCACGACCTCCGAAGTATCTGGAATTGGATGAGGCCCATCACAGTGTAGCCTGGTGCTCCAACGGCAGTGTGTGACCAGTGAGTAAAAGACCTCGAACTGTTCCGCCTGTGTCGTCCTGTTACTGCCGGCGCCCTCCCCATCGCGCCACGTGCCATCAGCACCTGAGAGACTACTACCACCACCATCCTCCCTGGGGCCATAGCGCTGCCTGTGGAGAGCTGAACTATCCGAGCTGCATTGTCATCCGCCCCAGCAGAGAAGTCCGTAGCGGCAGCTAAAACTGGCCACACACCACAGGTGGCGTCACGAACAACTACCCCATCGACCCCATCCCCAGATTTTTATTGACACCTGGCGTCATGGAACCAGGCAAGGCCACCGCGGCATCCCAGTAGAAGCACCGCGGCCCGGTGATGCATAACCGCCGACCCCATGGGCGCGTCATGTCAGTCTTTACTGAGGACACCAAACTATGTAGGATATTAAAAACTGACCTTGATAGTACAATATCACAAAACGATCTGGATAAGATTCAGAATGGGCAAATGCTAGGCAAATGAGATTTAATGTTGATAAATGTAAAGTAATGCACCTAGTACGGAGTAATCCTAGAGCTGCGAATACATTAAATGGAAGCATACTCTGGACTACAGAACAGGAGAAGGATTTGGGTATTCTCATCGTGATCCCAACGTATTGTTACCCCTCTATAAATCACTTGTAAAGCCACATCTGGAATATGGGATCCAGTTTTGGGCTCCACATTTTAAAAAGGACATTCAGAAGTTAGTCAGTTCAAAGGCAGTTAACTAGACTACTACAAGGAATGGAAGGCCTCCCATATGATGAGACGTTGAAAACGTTAGATTTGTTTAGCTTAGAAAAAACATGTCTCAGAGGAGATCTCATTTATATGTATAAATACATGTGTCGTAAATATAAAGAACTGGCACATGACTTATTCCTTCAAAAGCAATACTAAGGACCAGGGGGCATTCATTGAGAGTGGAAGAAAAGCGATTCAGGCAGCTAAATAGGAAAGGGATCTTTACAGTTAGAGCAGCCAGACTGTGGAATACCCTACCACAAGAGGCAGTAATGGCAGACACTATAACAGCTTTTAAAAAGGTTTGGATGATTTCCTCAATGCACATAAAATTGTTGGTTATAAATGACCTAATGACAAAATGTATAATTGGTGGAGGAAGGTTGAACTAGATGGACCTAGGTCTTTTTCAACCTATGTAACTATACCTAGTGCAGGACCTAAGGAAATAGTTCATGGAATAAGGATTCCTTACTTGCTGTTCTTTTGTCAAGTACCATGTCTTTAAATGCTGGCTTAGGCAATATACAGTGTATATACAGTTAGGTCCAGAAATATTTGGACAGTGACACAATTTTCGCGAGTTGGGCTCTGCATGCCACCACATTGGATTTGAAATGAAATCTCTACAACAGAATTCAAGTGCAGATTGTAACGTTTAATTTGAAGGTTTGAACAAAAATATCTGATAGAAATTGTAGGAATTGTACACATTTCTTTACAAACACTCCACATTTTAGGAGGTCAAAAGTAATTGGACAAATAAACCAAACCCAAACAAAATATTTTTATTTTCAATATTTTGTTGCGAATCCTTTGGAGGCAATCACTGCCTTAAGTCTGGAACCCATGGACATCACCAAACGCTGGGTTTCCTCCTTCTTAATGCTTTGCCAGGCCTTTACAACCGCAGCCTTCAGGTCTTGCTTGTTTGTAGGTCTTTCCGTCTTAAGTCTGGATTTGAGCAAGTGAAATGCATGCTCAATTGGGTTAAGATCTGGTGATTGACTTGGCCATTGCAGAATGTTCCACTTTTTTTCACTCATGAACTCCTGGGTAGCTTTGGCTGTATGCTTGGGGTCATTGTCCATCTATGAAACGCCGCCGAAACGTACTATGAAACGCCGTCCGATCAACTTTGCAGCATTTGGCTGAATCTGGGCTGAAAGTGTATCCCTGTACACTTCAGAATTCATCCGGCTACTTTTGTCTGCTTTTTGTCATCAATAAACACAAGTGACCCAGTGCCATTGAAAGCCATGCATGCCCATGCCATCACGTTGCCTCCACCATGTTTTACAGAGGATGTGGTGTGCCTTGGATCATGTGCTGTTCCCTTTCTTCTCCAAACTTTTTTCTTCCCATCATTCTGGTACAGGTTGATCTTTGTCTCATCTGTCCATAGAATACTTTTCCAGAACTGAGCTGGCTTCATGAGGTGTTTTTCAGCAAATTTAACTCTGGCCTGTCTATTTTTGGAATTGATGAATGGTTTGCATCTAGATGTGAACCCTTTGTATTTACTTTCATGGAGTCTTCTCTTTACTGTTGACTTAGAGACAGATACACCTACTTCACTGAGAGTGTTCTGGACTTCAGTTGATGTTGTGAACGGGTTCTTCTTCACCAAAGAAAGTATGCGGCGATCATCCACCACTGTTGTCATCCGTGGACGCCCAGGCCTTTTTGAGTTCCCAAGCTCACCAGTCAATTCCTTTTTTCTCAGAATGTACCCGACTGTTGATTTTGCTACTCCAAGCATGTCTGCTATCTCTCTGATGGATTTTTTCTTTTTTTTCAGCCTCAGGATGTTCTGCTTCACCTCAATTGAGAGTTCCTTAGACCGCATGTTGTCTGGTCACAGCAACAGCTTCCAAATGCAAAACCACACACCTGTAATCAACCCCAGACCTTTTAACTACTTCATTGATTACAGGTTAACGATGGAGACGCCTTCAGAGTTAATTGCAGCCCTTAGAGTCCCTTGTCCAATTACTTTTGGTCCCTTGAAAAAGAGGAGGCTATGCATTACAGAGCTATGATTCCTAAACCCTTTCTCCGATTTGGATGTGAAAACTCTCATATTGCAGCTGGGAGTGTGCACTTTCAGCCCATATTATATATATAATTGTATTTCTGAACATGTTTTTGTAAACAGCTAAAATAACAAAACTTGTGTCACTGTCCAAATATTTCTGGACCTAACTGTATTTTCTTAGAACTACTATCAATGGGATATAGTGATTGTGTGCTGCCGCCTCACCACCGTGCAGAGCTGCCGCCTCCCACCATGCGGAGCTGCCGCCTCACCACCGTGCGGAGCTGCTGCCGAACCTACACCCCACCTACTGTCTTCTCCCCAAAATCCTATTGACTATAAACCCGCAAGGGCAGGGTCCTCTTCCCTCTGTACTAGTTTGTCTATTGTAACTTGTATATGTATTCTGTATGTAACCCCTTCTCATGTACAGCACCATGGAATCAATGGTGCTCTATAAATAAATAATAATAATAAAAATAATAATAATAATAATAATAGTGGTCATCAAGAACTGCTGCAGTAAATAATCACAGCTACAAAATCACAGCAAAAACTAGTCTTGAAAATGTTTTAAATATTTCCTATAGGTCAAGGCTTCAGCCAGTTAGCAAAACTGATTGGTTGCAATGGTAACGTGACATCTGCCACCCAAAGAGAAAGCGAGGATTCAGGTGTAGGATATAAGCTGTGTTGTGGAGGAGCTGTAGGGGTCTAGTTAAAGGGAATCTGTCACCAGATTTTTGCAATGTAATCTGAAGCCAGCATGCTGTATAGCTGGGTTTACACACTGCAACATCGCAAACGACATCGCTGTAACGTCACCGGTTTTGTGACGTTACAGCGACCTCCCCAGCGACATTGCAGTGTGTGAAACCTATCAGCAACCTGGCCCCTGCTGTGAAGTTGTGATCGCTACAAATCATTCAGGACCATTCCTAGGTCCTTTGTTTCCCGCTGTGCAGCATGCATCGCTAGCAAGTTTCAGTGTGTAAAGGGGACTTTACAGCGACTCCGCGGCTCTGTCTGTGTAGCGTCCTGATTAGCGGTCACCGGTGAAGGATTCACCGGTGACCGCTAATCCCCCGAGTGACTGAAGTGTCCCCCCCTCTCTCATACTCACCGATCCCCGATCACCGGCGCTGCACGGCGTTCACTCTGCTCCAGCGGCTTTTCCTTTTTTGAAAAAGCCGGCCGCTCATTAAACAATCTCGTATTCCCTGCTTTTCCCCGCCCACCGGCAAATATGATTGGTTGCAGTGAGACACGCCCACACGCTGAGTGACAGCTGTGTCACTGCACCCAATCACAGCAGCCGGTGAGCGTGTCTATACTGTGCAGTAAAATAGATAAATAAATAATTAAAAAATCCGGCGTGAGGTCCCCCCCAATTTTAATACCAGCCAGATAAAGCCATACGGCTAAAGGCTGGTATTCTCAGGATGGGGAGCTCCACGTTATGGGGAGCCCCCCAGCCTAACAATATCAGCCAGCAGCCGCCCAGAATTGCCGCATACATTAGATGCGACAGTTCTGGGACTGTACCCGGCTCTTCCCGATTTGCCCTGGTGCGTTGGCAAATCGGGGTAATAAGGAGTTATTGGCAGCCCATAGCTGCCAATAAGTCCTAGATTAATCATGTCAGGCATCTCCCCGAGATACCTTCCATGATTAATCTGTAAATTACAGTTAAAAAACACACACCCGAAAAATCCTTTATTAGAAATAAAAAACACTAACAAATTCCCTCATTACCAATTTATTACCCACAACAAAGCCCTCCTTGTCCGGCGTAATCCACGGTCCTCCAACGTCGCATCCAGCTCTGCTGCATGCAGGTGACAGGAGCAGCAGAAGACACAGCCGCTCTTGTCACCTGCACGCAGCTAATGAAGAGAGCCGTGTGATCGGCTGAGCTGTCACTGAGGTTACCTGGATCCAGCGGTGGCCGCGGGTAACCTCAGTGACAGCTCAGCTGATCGCGCTACTCACCGCCGCTCCGGTCAGCTCCGCACAGCAAATGAGGTGAGTAGCGCGATCAGCTGAGCTGTCACTGAGGTTACCCGCGGCCACCGCTGCATCCACCGCTGGATCCAGGTAACCTCAGTGACAGCTCAGCCGATCACACGGCTCTCTTCATTAGCTGCGTGCAGGTGACAGGAGCGGCTGTGTCTTCTGCTGCTCCTGTCACCTGCATGCAGCAGAGCTGGATGCGACGTTGGAGGACAGTGGATTACGCCGGACAAGGAGGGCTTTGTTGTGGGTAATAAATTGGTAATGAGGGAATGTGTTTGTGTTTTTAATTTCTAATAAAGGATTTTTTCGGGTGTGTGTGTGTTTATTTACTGTCACTTACAGATTAATCATGGAAGGAATCTCGGGGAGACGCCTGACATGATTAATCTAGGACTTATTGGCAGCTATTGGCTGCCAATAACTCCTTATTACCCCGATTTGCCAACGCACCAGGGCAAATCGGGAAGAGCCGTGTACTGTCCCAGAACTGTCGCATCTAATGTATGCGGCAATTCTGGGCGGCTGCTGACTGATATTCTTAGGCTGGGGGGCTCCCCATAACGTGGGGCTCCCCATCCTGAGAATACCAGCCTGCAGCCGTATGGCTTTATCTGGCTGGTATTAAAATAGGGGGAACCTCACGCCGGATTTTTTTAATTATTTATTTATTTATTTTACTGCACAGTATAGACACGCCCACCGGCTGCTGTGATTGGGTGCAGTGACACAGCTGTCACTCAGTGTGTGGGCGTGTCTCACTGCAACCAATCACATTTGCCGGTGGGCGGGGAAAGCAGGGAATACAAGATTGTTTAATGAGCGGCCGGCTTTTTCAAAAAAGGAAAAGCCGCCGGAGCAGTGTGAACGCCGTGCAGCGCCGGTGATCGGGGATCGGTGAGTATGAGAGAGGGGGGGAAATCACCAGCAAATGAGGTGAGTAACGCGATCAGCTGAACTGTCACTGAGGTTACCCGCGGCCACCGCTGCATCCACCGCTGGATCCAGGTAACCTCAGTGACAGCTCAGCCGATCACACGGCTCTCTTCATTAGCTGCGTGCAGGTGACAGGAGCGGCTGTGTCTTCTGCTGCTCCTGTCACCTGCATGCAGCAGAGCTGGATGCGACGCTGGAGGACCGTGGATTACGCCGGACAATGAGGGCTTTGTTGTGGGTAATAAATTGGTAATGAGGGAATTTATTAGTGTTTTTTATTTCTAATAAAGGATTTTTCGTGTGTGTGTTTTTTAACTGTAATTTACAGATTAATCATGGAAGGTATCTCGGGGTGACGCCTGACATGATTAATCTTGGACTTATTGGCAGCTATGGGCTGCCAATAACTCCTTATTACCCCGATTTGCCAACGCACCAGGGCAAATCGGGAAGAGCCGGGTACAGTCCCAGATCTGTCGCATCTAATGAATGCGGCAATTCTGGGCGTCTGCTGGCTGATATTGTTAGGCTGGGGGGCTCCCCATAACGTGGGGCTCCCCATCCTGAGAATACCAGCCTGCAGCCGTATGGCTTTATCTGGCTGGTATTAAAATAGGGGGGGACCGCACACCGGATTTTTTAATTATTTATTTATTTACACGGCACACAGAGCCGCGCGGCATTAAATGAAGTCGGGTGAAGTTCACCTGCTTTTTTGACACGTCCTCAACGACCAGCTAGTCGCTCTGCAGGTCCGGATCGCTGTTAGGTTGTTGGCCAGGTCTGCCTGTTTGACAGCTCACCAGAGACTTTGTAGCGATCCCGGCTAGGTTGAGATCGCAGGTTGGATCGCTAGAAAGTCTCAGTGTGTAAACCCAGCTTATGGGTTAACCAATAAAGTTCGGACATGCCTGTCTTGTCAATGAACCATCTTTTGTTTATTTGTTATCTTTGTCTTAGCAGTAGGACTCTTATCATTGCTGTGGCTAGCTGCTCATGCCATGTTGTCCAGCAAGCCCTCTCCTCTGATACCTCACAGTCAATGTAAAATCTCTATACACAGCCCGGTGTGGGAAGTGACAGCTCTGTGGACTCCGCTATATGACTAAAGCTAAAACTGCTGCCAGTAATCTAAGTGATAGATCGTTGGATTCAGAATCTCCTTGCCTACATTATGCTGCTCTCAGATGAGCTAGCGAAAACCTGCAGACTGATGAGCAGCTATTCTCTTTTTGCTTTGTTATTATAAGTATGTGGTTCACTACCCCTTTTAAAATATGTGAATTCTCTAAATTCCCCCAAAAATGTTAGAACACATTATTGTTCATATATGCTTATGGCAGCTACCCTTTAAAAAAAAAAAATAATAAAAAATAAAAAAAACTTGTCAGCTCTTATGACCTGTCTATTTTAATAAATACTTGCATTGCTCATAAAAAAATGTTTTATCAGAGATTTTGTTAAAATGTAATTATAAACTGGGATGCATTAACACCTTTCCAACATGGCGATTTGCCATTTTTGCTCTTACGTTTTTTCCTTCCTTTTTTGAAGAGTTATAAATTGTTGTTTTTTTCTGTAGACATATACGCATAAAGGCTTTTTTTTGTGTGAAGAGTTATAATTTAGAATGACAGTATTCGTTGAATAGCAGGGAAAAAATTGCAAACGCACAATAGTTTTTTCGTTTGTTTTTCCAGCATTCATTGTATGGCAAAAATGACTTGTCAACATAATTTGACACTTAAAATGTTAACAGCAATGGGGGAGGCTCAACTCCGCTCACTGCTCTTACAGGCAAAGGAAGTAACAGCCATTATTTGCCAGGAAAGATACAAGCTCAGCTCCTGAGCATGCATCAAAGACAGGACTCGACATATGATGTAATAGTATGTCATATGTTATTAAGGGGTTAAATGTTGGAGGGTTTATCTCGCTGAAACAGGCATCTCTGTAAAATCTGATGGGTCCATTGGGCACTGTTGAGAAAAGAAATCATAGATATCTAGAGATGCACAAAAACCAGTGTTGCAGACGTAAAAAAAGCTCTGTGCATACACGGCTTTTTTGCTGCCTTTTTGTTGCTTTTTTGGTGCAGTTTGTAAAACTGCATGTATGACCCTCCCCAGCCAAGTCTATGAGAATTCAGAAAGGCTGTGCGCATGTTGCTTCTTTTTTGCCTGCAGTTTTGGGTGCAGAAAAAAGAAGCAGCAAGTCACTTCTTTTCTGCATTTTTTCATTGACTATAGTGAAAAAACGCATGGGCAAAAACGCACTAAAACGAGGCAAAAACACACCAAAAAAGGAGCAAAAACATATGCGTTTTTGATGCTTTTTTTTCGGCCAGAGGTGCATTTCTCTACCAAAGGGTGCATTTTTCGCTGGAGAAACAAAACTGCAGTGTGCGCACATACCCTTAATAGATCCATGTAAAAATATCCAGACAGACAGTGTCATTAAAAATGACGAGTGCCAATTGGCCTCCCAACCTTTTTTACTTGACCAATGTGTTTCGGCATTGCCTTCTGGCTGTGCCTTAATTATGGTTATCTTAACCATGATTAAGGCACAGCTATATGGCTATGCCGAAATGCGTTGGTCGAGAAGAAAAATGCATTTGCCATTCTTAATGCCACGATCTGTGTGGATATTTTTACATTGATCTATTAAAAAAAAAAATATGTCTCGAACACTGGGTTTTGTGCATCGCTGGATACCAATAGTTTCTTTTCTCAATGTTGCATGGCCCTGACCCAGGCCACTATGTGCTGATCCCAGGAACCCCATACAAGCTGCAAGGGTGAGCTGACTTATTGCAGTGTGGGAAGACCGTTGTGAGGGAAGGGGCAAGTGAGTACGAGGAGAAGGGAAAAGCTACAGAGAGAGACAGATAGTAACACAAAGATTGTGTTACTGCTTTCTACTAATTGCTTTATCTCATTCCACTGCTGGACTCACAGCTGACTGCTGGGTACTGATATATACAGTAAAGACTGCTGCTGCCACTTATACGTGTGTCCTCCACAAAGCTTTTTTCATGTTTGTATGCTGTGTGAAGGAGATACCATAGCAGCCAGTCTCTTCCCACCAGCTCAAGGACAACTGAAAATTATAGCTAGAATGTACAGAGGGGAAAATGGTGGGGAAAACAAATCAGAATAAAATCAAATATTTACCAGACATAGCTTTATTCCTCATGAACACACACAAAAGCTTATGCTGACAACTCACCTGAAATTATGGGTATGCTTTAAAACATAAAAAGTTTCCAAATATAAATGTTTGTAAAGGGGTTTTTCCTGTACCACTTGTAGTATATTGCATGGTCAAGTCAATGAAGGTGTTTGTGTATTCCAGTTTCTCGCCGTATCCTTAGCAGGGCTGGCGTCAGCACCTGTTGCACTCGGGCAAGTGCCCAGGCCTTGGACAGACAGAGGGTACACTCAGTGTTGGCAAGAGCAGGTCACCATTTTTCCTGTGCCCCCCTGGTCACATTTCCAGAGACCGCAGTGCTTGGGCCATCAGCCACACTATGCTGGCTGCCAGCCGTTTAAACCCGGCAAGCACGCGCAGGCAGCTTTCACTGCTGACCGCTGTCACATGCATTACAGAACGGGGTTCACCTGTGGGCAGAACTAGTGCAAGATGTGCTTCTGTGCCATAGATGAAGAGGAGTAGCTGCCAGCCCCAGGCGTACCCCAGTGCTGCATATGCTCCCAGCATCCCCAACATGTTTATGCCCCCCGGCACAAGTTTGTGTATGCCCGCCAATGGCCCAAGAAATGTGTATGCTCCTCAAGCATCCCTAGTAATGTGTATGCCCCTCAACGTCCCCAGTAATGTGTATGCGCCCCACTGGCCCCAGTCATTTGTATCCCCCTCAGCAACGTGTACACCCCCAGTAATTTGAATGCCCCCCAGTAACGTGATGTGTATGTCCCCCAGTAACATGTATGCTCCCAGTAAAGTGTATGCCCACTCATAATGTGTATGCTTCGCAGTATTATGTATGCCCTTCAGTAATGTGTATGCTCCCAGTGTTGTCTATGTCCCACTGATGTCTATGTCCCCAGTAATGTGTATGCCCTCCAGTAATGTCTATGCCCTCCACAGATGTATATGCCCCCCAGTGATGTGTATTCCACCCAGTAATGTCTATGTCGTCTATGTCCCCCAGTCATGTCAATGCCTCCCAGTAATGTGTATGCCCCCACAGTGCTGCCTATCTCCCCAGTGATCTTTATGTCCCCAGTGATGTCTATTCCCCCAGTGATGTCTATGCCCCCCCAGAGATGTCCATGTCCCCCTATGATATATTCGACTTTAGAAAGGTAAAAATATCACATAAGTGTATTTTAAAATGTTTTATTTTTAATGTAGGAAAAGGAGGGTGAGTCAAACTTTTTTTTTTAAATGTTTTCATATTTTTAAAACTTTTTTTTTACTTTTGACTGGATTATGTAGTCTATTCAGGGAACTTGAACATGTGATTGTCCGATTGCTTGTACTGTAAACAGCAAGACCACGGTATTGATGTGTATTGCAAATATCATGGTCTCCTATAAACGACAATCACCTCATGTACAAACCAGACTTAAAGTTGCTTTAAACAATGAAGACACAGGTGATTCTGGGTGGATATTGATACTCATATCTCCACTGATCTTTTATGCCACCAAATTTAAAGGGCTGGATAACCATCTTAAAAGGGTGGTTCACCCATATTTTTTATTTTTTAGATTGACATTATATTGAAAAATAATGTTTCTCTCAAATACCTTATGTTGGCAATAGTGCCTGTGAGAGGCGACGTCAAGTTCCGGACACGTCACATCCCTGCGGCCGACCCAGTCTTCCTGACTCATTGGGCTGTGGGCGGTGTTTCACCGCTTGTCACAGCTCAGCGTGTCTCCTGCTTGCAGCGCTCTGCTGTGAGGGAGGAGGGAGGAGGGAGCTGATGGGCTGTGACGAGCGGTGAAACACCGCTCACAGCCCATCACTCACGGACACTGCGGCCGGCCGCGGTGTCAGGAACTTGACATGACGTCACCGGATCCCCGAAGTCACGGAGGCTGGGAGTCACGGAGTGGGGAACAGCAGTCCGCAATAGCGCCTCTCACAGGCACTATTGCCAACATAAGGTATTTGAGAGAAACATTGTTTCTCAATATAATATCGATCTAGACAATAAAAATATGGGTGAACCACCCCTTTGACTAACTGTACTGGATTTTTTTTCACAGGTAATGTTATAATCACAACAGTTCTAAATTTTGGGAACATCATAGAAAAAAGATACACATATGATTGATATTGTCACAGAAGTAATACATAAAACATTACAGTTGTTGCAAACCAACATCTCCTTTCCACTACATTCTTATAGCTTCACCTAGACACATAAATAACTTGCCTCTAAAGAGGCAGAAGGCTGGAATATTTGGCAATTTCTTTCTATCAATAGAAATCAAAGTTTTATCTTATAAGTTAAAGATTACTTATTTTACTTACTACTTTCATACTAAAAGCATTATTCTAACAAGGGGATCAATAGATTCTACCAGACTGCCTTACAGGACCATGGCACATAAGAAGCTGTATAGCATGGAAAGTAATGAGGAAGCAAGAAGTCACAGATCTAATTTCCTAAAATGAGTGAGAGATGCCTCATTTTGGTGGTTCAGCATTTCAAAGAATTGGATTAATCACTACGCTGCTGTTCAGGGCTTTAAACTAGCAGCTGTTGTGTGGTTTCTAACTACAGAATATTTCCCGTGGGATTACAAGTGGAATTTTGGTTTTGTTTTTGTTTTGAAAAACCCAAATAGGGAGTATTTCTAGTAGGTACATGGCTAGGGAGTAGACACATACATCTGTCTCTTCTTTAGGTTTCATAATGCAGGGAAGATTACTTGATTAAAGTCTTGCCCCCTGTTGTGCTCTGAAACTTAATTACATAGGTATTCCCACATATGCATGCGAGGCTATGGAGCCAGGAGCTTTCCGAGAGAGCGCTGTATAAATCCATCTGCCACACGAACACTTTAATTTACACTTTCCCTAAAATAATTCATCACATTTCTTGCATCACAATACACTTCTGTTTCTATTCAAGCGAGTCGTATTTATCCCCAAAAGCCGACATTCTTTAGGCGGCATACAGAAAACTTTATACAATAGAAAAACCATAAAGGAAAAAGGTTACATGGTCAGTAACAGAATCGTAAAAACCAGTTGCATTATGAAGCTTACAAATTTGTAAAAGTCTACCGGGAGAGGAAAAATAATACATTAAAGGGTATATGAACCTTTAAAAGGGTTTTCCCAGGTATAATTTTACCCTCCCATCTGCTACCACTAGGTTAAGATGAACCTGTCAGGTGCACTATGCACCCAGAACCACGAGCACCTGGTGCATATTGCTAATCCCTGCCTAACCGTCCCTGTATCTAGTAGCATAGATAAAGAGATCTTTAGAAAAAGTAATTCTAAAGATTCTTTATAATTTGCTAATGAGGCCAGGGACTAGTCGCAAGGGTGTTAATTCCGTTGGCTAGTCGGCCCCCTTAGCATGTTAGCACTCCCACAGGGGCGTACTAACATGCTAATGAATGCTCAGCGTCAGAGGCATGGTCGGGCTCACCTCTGCTGCCACCGCTGTTTTTCGGCTCAGTGTGCACGATCAAAACATGCCCAGATGTCCGGTCATGCACACTACACCAGTTTGAAATTGGGACGCATACACCTGACTTCATAGTACACAAGACTGGAAGTCTGGTGATGTCCTGATCATGTCCTGAGCCGAAATCCAGCATCTGGTGCGATGGCAGCAGGGAGCGGTGATATCGACTTTACCTCTGACGCTGCGCCTTCATTAGCATGTTAGTATGCCCACAGGGGCATGCTTACATAATAAGGGGGCCAATTAGCTAAGGGAACTAGTCACTGGCCTTATAGGCATATTATAAGGAATCTTTAGAAATACTTTTTCTAAAGATCTCTTTATCTATGCTACTAGATGCAGGGACACGTAGGCAGCGATTAGAAATATGCACCCAGAACTGCTTGTGGTTCTGGGTGCATATTGCACCTGACAGGTTCCCTTTAAAATAAAACATTCAGGTGTTACTCGCCCTCACCGGATCTTTGGCGCTGCCTGTTTTGTATGGTGCAGCAGAGATATCCCTACAACAACCATGAATAGGCAGCTAATCAATGTAGGCAGCGATTAGCTACAGCAGTCACATGCACTGCAGTCATGATGTCACTGCTGCAGCCTGTCAAAAAAAAAATATGACGGAGAAGCAGCACTTGACTTGGAGAGGATGAGTAAAACCTGAGTTTATTACCGTACTTTAACAAGCAATGGAAGCATTAGTCTATGTGCGCACATTGCCTTTTTTTCTGACCACAAAGATGCAGCATTTTTGTGCTTTTTTGGCCACTAACAAACGCACAAAAACGCACCCGCGCTAAAAAAACGCATTAAAAATGCATGCGTTTTTGCGCGTTTTAATGCGTTTTTTGCCGTGTTTTTGTTGCTGCATTTTGTCCGATGCATTGCATGGGTGAAAAACGCTGGCAAAAACGCAGAAAAAATTGACATTTTGCATCTTTGTGGTCACCACAAAAACGCACCTAAAACAAATCTGCACAAATGAAAACTCATAAGGGTGCTTTACACGCTGCGACATCGCTAGCAATTGCTAGCGAAGTCGAGCGTGATAGCACCCGCCCCCGTCGTTCCAGCGATATGTGGTGATCGCTGCCGTAGCAAACATTATCGCTACGGCAGCGTCACACGCACATACCTTGTCAGCGACGTTGCTGTGACCGCCGAACAATCCCTCCCTCAAGGAGGAGGTGCGTTCCGCGTCATAGCGACGTCACTGTGGCGTCACTAAGCGGCCGGCCAATAGAAGCGGAGGGGCGGAGATGAGTAGGACGTAACATCCCACCCACCTCCTTCCTTCCTCATTGCCGGTGGACGCTGGTAAGGAGATGTTCGTCGCTCCCGCAGTGTCACACGTAACGATGTGTGATGCCGCAGGAACGACGAACAACATCGTACCTGTGGCAGCAGCGGTATTAAAGAAATGAGCGACGTGTCAACGATCATGGTTTTGGAACGATTTTGCGATCGTTGCTCGACGCTCCTTAGTGTCACACGCTGTGATGTCGCTACCGGCGCCGGATGTGCGTCACTAATGACGTGACCCCGACAATATATATCGGTAGCGATGTCGCAGCGTGTAAAGTACCCCATAGACTTTGCTGGTGAAGCAAAATCATGCAGTTTTAAGACCAAAAATGCACTCGAAAAACGTGCAAAAACGCAGCGGAAAAACTCACCGTGTGCACATAGCCTAAATGCCCAATAAAACTAACAAGCTGTGTTTAAAATTTGTCAAAAAACAAATAAAAAAACATTAAATAAAAAAGAGAGCATAACACAGAGATCTATATTACACGGGAGAAGCGCATTAAGAACTGCAGATCAGAATGTAAAAGAATGTATACGAGTCTATATCGTATGAACAAGCAGTCTGATAATGGTCTTTAATAAAAAGGCCTGATTTATATCCTGCTTGTGAAAATGATATGATAACGACTGTTATTTAAAACTAATAAGGAAAAAATGTGGATTGCACAGCCTGAAAGAGATGAAGCACCCACATGGTTTACGTGTTTAGTGTTGTACATTTCTCACATAGTACTGTGCGGCATCTTAGAGCAGCGGGCCTTCAGAAGAGAGCAATGTTCTTACTGTATTTCTGCTTCTGTTACCTAAACGCAAAACCACAACAGGAAAAAGAATTTCCCCAAGGCATGCCTCACCTTCATATTCAGAGTTGTTTCCATAACAGTGTCTTCTTGTATAGGAGAATTCTCTGTTGTACAATGTAACATAAGTAAAAGCATGTTATGTTACCACATTGTAATAAGCGGATCTATCAACGTAATATGATGCCCTATGTAAGGATACTGTGTGCAATATGTATTAAATGTGCTAGTGGCGTATGTGTCCTATACGTCCTCAATGCCAGTAGTACATGTGCTATTGAAGCGCCCATGGAATCTGGGGGGTTACTCGGCCGGTGTAGGGGGTTGGATGTGTCGCGGGCGGGGAGGGTGCTGCGCTTACTACGCTCGGGTCCAGTGCTGCTGCTGCTCGGTGGCTCGAGCGGTGGGCCGGATCCGGGGACTCGAGCGGCGCTCCTCGCCCATGAGTGAAAGGGGATAATTTCTGGGTTTGGGAAGTCAGTCCGTGACGCCACCCACGGTTTGTGGTGATAATGGGACACCACCGCTGCTCTGGATGGGGATCCCGGGAGCGATGACAGGGAGCAGCTGAGGTGTTTCTCTCCCCTCCGTGGGTAGGGGGGTTTGGTAGTCCCGGGGCCCGGTGATAGCGACTGGAGGGTGGATGGCAGGAGTTGGGGAGGTGCAGGGTCGCGGGGGCAGCGCAGTGCCAGACGGCACGGTGGTACTCACTCAGCCAGTAACGTACACAGAGTCTCTGGTAAAACAAACGGCTGGATGGACGGGTCCCACAGACGGCTGCGGTGTTTTTCCTGACCCCAGGTTGGTAGTGTAAGTCCTTTCCTGCACCTTCTTGTAAGCTCCTCCTGTGCTCCGGTTTCCAGCTGGCTCCCCGGTTCGGTAGCAAGACTGTCTTCCCGGCTCCCGCAGACGGCCACTACCGTCTGCCTGACTAGCTACACAAGGGCCCTAGGCTCCAACCTAGGCCCCAGTCTGCGTCTGCCTCTCTGCAGACCTCCTCTCTTCCTCTGCCTGGACTTGTGTCTGTTGTTTCCTGCCTCAGACTAGCTAGACTCCTCGGTGGGCGTGTCCATCTCCCTGATTCCGCCCACCTGGTGTGTCTGTCTGAACCCGAGGGAGGAAATCAGGTCTCACTGGAGATGACTGCTGTGACCTGTGTGTGTGTGTTGTTACCTGTGGCCCCTGGCTAGTCCAGGGCGCCACAGATGTCACAGCGGCCAGGCCCGGTTCCGTGACCCCAGCGGTGTCAATAAAGATGAAGGGGTTATTTACAGGGGAGAATAGAGTTTGTATTCATGACACCACCTGTGGTTTGCGGCTAGTATAGGAGCCGCCGCTGCGGGAGGTATCCTCTGGGGTAGATGGTAGCGCAGCTCGGTTAGTGCAACTCTTCACAGGCAGAGCTTAGGCCCTAGGGATGTTGGGAGTAATAGTCTCCTGCTGCCGTGCAGCTAAGGCGAGGGTAGGGCGCAGGAAGGATTGGACGACGCAGGGGTTGCAGTCAAAGTTCTTTACTTACTGAAGTATCACCGCCTCTGAAGTGCGGAGCTCCGCTGTCATGGGATCCAGCCGATCCCGGATAGTTCAGAGGCCAAGGTTGGTGCTTCTCCCTGTGTGTCCTTCCTTTCAGTGTCCCTCCAACCCAGCGCCTGGCTAGTGGAATGGGTCACGGGTGCCTGTCGCACTCCCCGTGAGCCCTGGGATCCCTCTTTCTAACTGGGAACCCAGGTAGAGCGTTCCAGCTCCAGACCACGGGCCCCTGGCTTTTCTGAGTGTTCTTCCAGTACGCATCCGTTCAGTTCCCTCTCCTGTCTCCTCTGTTCTGTGTGTGTCACCAGACTCTCTCACAGAAGATGCCCCGCCCCCCAAGTAAGCTGGACTAGTGGGCAGGAGGTTCCATACCTCTTGATGGCCACCCCCCAGCACCCTACCCTAACCCAGTCCCAGTGGGAGGGCAAGTGACTGTGTGTTGTGTGGATTGTGGTGTTTACCGGCAATGACCTCCTGCATACCAGGGATGAATACCACACCTCAGCCGAGGTCCAATGCCCTGTGGCGACTGAAGCCTCAGGGGCACCACACCACCACAGTCCAATATGTAAATGAACTAAGCAATACCACACCTTTTAATCCTAATTTTAATAAATATCTTTTTTAGGGCTTTGTAAACGTGTTCCAAGTCTTTAGTACATTAAAGGTAATCTGTCACCAGGTTTTTGCTAACTCATCTGGGGGCAGCATGATGTAGGCCAAGAGATCCTGAATTCTACATACCGTATTTTTCGGACTATAAGACACACCGGACTATAAGACGCACCCTGGTTTTAGAGGAGGAAAATAGGAAAATAAAATTTTAAGCAAAAAATGTGGTCATGACACACTGTTATGGGGCGAGGATCTGCTGCTGACACTGTTATGGGGGTAATGTCCCCAAATTCTCTACTAAGGTGCCGCATCCTGGTAATGATCCTCCTGCCTTGTATATACAGTATATGTCTCTCATCCTGCTATATACCGTCATTCTGCCATATGGCCGCATCCTGCTATATACTGGCATATGGCCGCATCCTGCTATATAACCCATCATGGCATATGGCCCCATCCTGCTATATACCCCCATCCTGCTCATATACCCCCATCCTGCTCATAATATACCCCCATCTTGCTCATATACCCCCATCCTGCTCATATACCCCCATCCTGCTCATAATATACCCCCATCTGGCTCGTAATATACCCCCATCCTGCTCATATACTCCCATCCTGCTCATATTCCCCATCCTGCTGATATGCCCCCATCCTGCTGATATGCCCCCATCCTGCTGATATGACCCCATCCTGCTCATATGCCCCCATCCTGCTCATATGCCCCCATCCTGCTCAAATGCCCCCATCCTGCTCATATGCCCCCATCCTGCTGATATGCCCCCATCCTGCTCATATGACTCCATCCTGCTCATATGACTCCATCCTGCTTATATGACTCCATCCTGCTCATATGACCCAATCCTGCTCATATGACCCCATCCTGCTCATATGCCCCCATCCTGCTCATATGACTCCATCCTGCTCATATGACCCCATCCTGCTCATATGACCCCATCATGCTCATAATATACCCCCATCCTGGTGTATGGCCGCATCCTGTGGCACATAAAAAAAATAAAAATTCATACTCATCTCACCTTACCTCACTCCCTGCAGCATCGCTCGTCCTCCCGTCTGTGTCAGCGGCAGCGCCGCTGAGTGGAGCCGTCCCTGTTCCCTTGCAGCATCGCGATCATCTCCTGTGTCTGTACCGGCGGCTGCGTGTGGACACATGCGCACAGCGATGATGTCATCGCTGTGCGCCCCGCTAGTCTCCATCCAGCCGCCGGAACAGACACAGGAGATGATCGCGATGCAGCAGGGTAACGGGGACGGCTCCACTCAGCGGCGCTGCCGCTGACGCAGACGGGAGAACGAGCGGTGCTGCAGGGGAACGGTGAGTAGTGTGTACTGATTCACTGCTCCCCGCGCTGATGATGATGCGCGGGGAGCAGTGAATACAGCCGCACATGATCACTCCAGGCTGCAATTGCCAGGGGTGATCATGTGGGCCGGCTGTTTATCCCCCGCCCATCATCCCGCCCACCTGTGTCTGCTTCAGCGCTGAGGGATGATGGGTGGGGGATGGGCGTGCATATTAAATGAGCGGGTCCACGTGGTCACGGCAGGCTGCTACAGCCTGCTCGTGCCCCCGATGACCCGCTGAACCGCAGCACCCACATTCCCTGCAGCCACATTTAGACCATAAGACGCACCCCCCACTTTCCCCCAACATTTGGGGGAAAAAAAGTCTTATGGTCTGAAAAATACGGTATATCACCTAGTTTACTGCTGGGTGTAGCGGTTCTGACACAAGCAAAGTTTTCAGATTTATCAATGCAGCAGAGCTCAGAAAGCCCACGCAAACACCAGGCTCTCTATGTTCAATGCCTATGGACAGCGAGTTGCTAATCACAGCAGTGGAGGTGCAGGACTAGCTGACCTAGTCCAGCCATGATAATCTCCTGAAACTAAAACAAATATTGCAGGTAAGCAACAGCACAGACCTTGGTAAGAGAGACCTTGCTAAAATATGTGTGTTAATCCCTACAGAATGCAGTCTTCAGATTGCATCACAAAAACCTGCTGACAAATTCTCTTTGAGGAAAACATTTTAGAATCATGCTGCCGAAACCACAGGCAGCCTGAAACAGGGATAAACTCATCAACATAGTTGTGTTTTACTTCAAAATAAAATGGTGTTTTCGATAAACACAAAGTTTGAAAGTTATGTAGACAGGAAAAATAGCCAAAAGGATGACAGCACTCCTGTTTCTCCCAAACCCAACTCAACTTAATTGACTCAACTCTCCATATTTGGATATAGGGAGCGACCTGTAAATCATATCTAGCCAGAAAGGGGAGAAGCTGACAAGGGAGTGACCGCCTTGGCTCTTCAAATTGTTAAAAGCTTATTCTTAAATTATGTACTTAAACACTGTAGTGCTGTTGTGATGCCCTGGACCCCAGGGGTCACAGGTAATTACATCAGCCACATACACACACACCCCCGCCCCCTGTGAGGTCACACACATGTCACCCGAAAGGGAGACCTGATGCCTCCCCCAGGGCAAGTAGAGCACACCAGGTGGGCGGAGTCAGGCGGAAAGACACGCCCACCGAGGAGACTACTGTTCTCGGGCAGGAAGTTCAAGCAGATGAGTTTGTACAGTGACAGTGAGTGGTAGTGGAGCAGCTGTCAGGGACCCGGGTAGGAGCCTGGGCCCCTTGGAGAACGTCAGGCAGGCAGACGGTGGTGGCCGTCTGCAAGAGTACCGGTACAGCAACCGGCGGAACCGTACTGCCCGGACCTGGGTTGGAGCCTGCCAGTCCCGAACCGGGGAGTCAAACGTGTACCGGAGCACCAAAAAAAGGGTACTCAGACCCCGTCCTAGCTTAGAAGCCACTGAGTATAGGCAAATTGACTGATTGCTGGCTGGACCTCAGGGGTTCATCCACAACCAAAGTCCCGAAAGAAGGCAAAAGCCCACCGAGACCGGGTGAGCGCCACCGCCAAGGGCCAAACACCTGACGGGACAGCGCCTGCGGGCAACCGAGGGCTCCTCCGGCAGCTCAACGCCGGGGAGCGGGCTACCACTGCTCAGGCAGGGGGGAGCCGAAACACAACTTCTAGAGGTGCACGGGAAAAGGGGCCACCATCAACCCCGCAGGTGGACATCAGCAGCCGGCCGCGGGAACCGACCAGACCCGAACTTTGGTTTACCAGTGACTCAGTGTGAAATAATTGTGAGTACACCAGTGCCATCCGGGCACGACACACTACACCACAGCACGGCACCCTGCACCCCGACAACAGCATCAAATAACCCTTATAGTTCCCCACCGGGCCCCGGGACACACCGCCCCTACCCACGGAGGGGCTAACATCTCGGCTGCGGCCACAACACTGATCCCGGACGAGCCCACCATCACTTCAGCCGCAGGGGCGGTGCGTCTCCCGTCACAATGACCCGTGGGTGGCATCACGACCCGTTACACGACCACCGACCCCCCACACCGCCTCCCCGTTTTAACAAGAGCGACGTGGCCCCCGGTCCGGAGGCGCTCGTGCCACCGACAACGCGAGCCCAGACCTCGAGCGGCTCGGCCCGAGCAAGCGGAGGAAGCGGCCGGGCCCCTCTCAGGGCAATACACGTATACTCTTTCTGGCATCACGAACAGGATTCAGGCAGTCCACTTACCTGTTAAAAGTGCGCCTTAGAAGTTTCCGTCCGCGGCGTCCTGCCGAAAAAGTTGAAGTCCCGCTATCTTGGCGCGAAAGTTTCCCGCTCGAGTCGTCTTCCCCGAGCAGTGAAGGCGTGAAAAGAGAAGCCCCACCCCCGAAGGAGGAGAGCTGAGAGAAAACCAAGGGGGAAAGCAGCGAGAACATGTCGGCACCCAACGGCGACGATGGGATGGCGCAAGCCGCCGGAGTGGCGGCGCCCGACGGCGGGGATGCGGTTGTCCCTGCTCCGGTCGCACGAGCAGAGGAGGCCACGGTCCTGGCGGTCACCCAGGTAATGCCGATCTCCCTGCCCTATGTGCCCGTTGCAGCCTGGCTACCCCAGTACGACGGGAAGCCTGATACACTGCAGGCTTTCCGGAAAAAGATATGCTCTGTTCTCGACCTGTATGCCATGACTGGCAAGCAGGATGCGGTGGTAGTCTTAGGGAAGCTGACTGGGGCGGCTGAGCAGGAGACGGAGACCTGGGCTGACGCGGACCGGGCCTCTGTGACCACTATGTTTGAAAAACTCCAGGCCGCCTTCGAGACTCGCACTGCAGCCGAACTCCGGATGCAGTTTTACCATTGCCAGCAGCGGCCAGCAGACAGCATCAGGGACTACGCCTTACGTCTGCAGACGGCCCTCCGCTCCCTGAAGCGGGTAGATACCATCAGTGAGGCCGTTAGCAACAAGATGTTGGTGGAGCAGTTCCTACAGGGCCTGGGGTCTGTTGCAGACCGTAAGCAGCTGCGGTTGTGGACCCTCGAGCACCCTGATCTAGACTTTGCAGTAGTGAAAGAGCGGGCAATCAAGGCCCTGCAGCCCCTGGAGATTAACCCCCGGACGCAGCCCCCTGGCCGGCCGCCACCGCTCCTGTAGCTGTACTACCCCCACTGCTGTCCCTACCAGCCCCGACTGCACCCACGGGAGCAATAGACGAACTGGCTGATAAGGTGCAACGCATGAATGAGGATCTTGCCCGTGTGATCGCCGCCCTCAAGCTTCCGCCGAGAGTCAAGCCCCTGGAGACCATCCAGCTCGCCGATTGCCCCGAGGATGTCCCGTGGATGCAGCGGAGGAGGGCAAACGACCCCCGGTATTGGCCGCCGGTGTGCTACCGATGTAACCAGCCTGGCCATTATGCTTGTCGCTGTCCATTAAACGAGCAACCCCTGGGGCCGAGGGCCAACCCTCAGGAGTAGACCCCCCTGGACCGGCGGACTGGCGGGATCGGTATGTTGGAGGCCGCCCTATCATCTCGGTGGCAGTGGATGGGATCCCAACCACAGCCTTACTGGAGACTGGATCGCAGGTAACGACCATGCCCTATACGTTGTATTGGACTGACAGTGAACTTAGCCCTCCAGATAGTGGCCTGACTGTTGTTGCAGCTAACGGACTCCCTATGATGCAAGTGGGGCTTAAGGAAGTGACCCTGACTGTGGGAAGGACAGAACTGAAGCGTCAGGGAATGATTGTAGTGCTGAATGAGTCTAGTGACCGCAACCCAAAGATAGTGCTAGGGACGAATGTGATGAAGCACTGCATGGGTGAGGTGCTGAGCTTGCTGCAGGAGTTGTCCGCCATGGCAGCAGGGAGCCGGCAGAGGGCCCTCCAGCGCGACATCCGGGCCCTCCTGCAGTGGCAGCAAGTGAACCTGACGGGTGGAGAGATTGGTGGTGCGCGGGTGATGGATGTGGCAACCCTGGTGGTGCCGCCCAGGAGCGAAATGATGATCTGGTGCAGAGCAGCAGTCGGCCCCCAGGGACGAGATTACCCAGCGATGGTGGAGCCCTCGCCTTCGGAGCACTGGCCCACTGTAATGGCCGCCAGAGGGGTGATTGACGTCAAGAAGGGGAGAGTGCCGGTGAGAGTGCTGAACTGTGGAGAGGACGAGGTTAGGCTCCCCCGCTACGCCACGATAGCTAAACTGTTCACCATAGACACCCACGCCATCCACGAGACCACTCCTACTGTCCCCTGCACCTGACACTAGCCACAATGCCTTACCCTTACAGCCAGAGGCCTGGTGCCGGGAACTACATGTCGGCACCGAATCTACCCCAGCACATCATAAAGAAGGGGTGTACCGGGTGGTTCAGGAGTACGGGCAAGTTTTTAGCAAAGATGCACTAGACTTCAGGAGGATTAAGGGGGGTCAAACACCATATCCCTACAGGCACACACCCGCCCATTAGGAGAGGTATAGGCCAATTCCCCCAGCACATTATCAGTGCACTAAAGATATGCTGCACAACATGAAGGAGGCGGGGGTCATTCAGGATAGTTGTAGTCCCTGGGCAGCCCCACTGGTGCTAGTGAAAAAGAAGGACGGCACCATGAGGATGTGCGTGGACTACCGCAAAATCAACCAGATCACACATAAGGATGCCTATCCTCTCCCCCGCATCTAAGAGTCTCTAGCCGCGTTAAAAACTGCTAACTATTTCTCCATACTTGATCTCACCAGTGGCTACTGGCAGGTAGCCGTTGCGCCGGAGGACCGTGAAAAAAACGCGTTCACTACCCCGATGGGACTCTGCGAATTCACCAGCATGCCGTTCGGGCTGTGTAATGCCCCGGGGACCTTCCAGAGGTTGATAGAGTGTTGTCTTGGTCATCTTAACTTCAAAACAGTCCTACTGTATCTAGATGATGTGATTGTATACTCCAGGACATATGAATCCCATCTGGAGCACCTGGCGGAAGTGTTTGCGGCCCTTGCTAAATACGGGATGAAGCTGAAGCCGTCCAAATGCCACCTGCTGAAACCCAAAGTGCAGTATCTCGGATATGTGGTGAGTGCTGAGGGTGTGGCCCCGGACTTGGAGAAGATCACAGCCTTCCAGGAATGGCCCCGCCCGACCACAGTGAGAGAGGTGAGACAGTTCTTGGGCCTGGTAGGCTACTACCGCTGCTTCATCAAGGGGTACACGAAAATGACCTCCCCAATGCAAGACCTCCTCGTGGGACAGACCAAGGTTGGTAGACCATCCGGGGTCCCGTTTGTGTGGGGTGAGCAGCAGGAAGATTCCTTTCGGCAGCTGAAGTCGGCATTGACAGGAGAGGAGATCCTAGCCTACCCCGATTACGGCCTTCCCTTCGTGTTGTACACGGACGCCAGCAATGTGGGCCTAGGCGCTGTACTGTCCCAGATCCAGGACGGAAAGGAGAAGGTGATCGCCTACGCTAGCTGGAAGCTTCGACCCACCGAGTGAAACCCCGAGAACTACAGCTCCTTCAAACTGGAGTTCCTGGCCCTGGTGTGGGCAATAACCGAAAGGTTCAAGCACTACCTGGCCGCAGCAAAGTTCACCGCCTACATGGACAACAACCCATTAACAAACCTGGACATGGCCATGCTGGGCGCTCTCGAGCAAAGGTGAATAGCTCGGCTGTCTAACTACGACTTCACCGTCAAGTATCGGGCCGGGCGCAAGAACACCAACGCAGACGCCCTGTCCAGAATGCCACATCTATCTGACGAGGGAGTGGAAGAGGACCGTTTGGAGAAAATAGAGCTGCCTGCGTTCCACCGGCCACAGGAGGAGAAGCCCTGTGTGGCCCAGCAGCAGGTGGACCTCGATCCGCTGCCCAGTCAGGAGTGGCGAGAAGCCCAAGACCAGGCGCCTGCAGTCCGGCATGTTAAGACGCTGCTAGCCCAAGGCGTGCGCCGGATGGACCCAGCGGCCCCCTCCGAAGCCCAGCGATTGTGGAAAGAAAAGGACCGCCTGTGCCTGTACCAGCAGAAGTTGTACCGAGAGTTGATCGACCCGAAAACCCACGAGAAGGTTCACCAATTAGTGATGCCTCAGGATTGTGTACCCAAGGTCCTTTGGGCTTATCATGACGGCGCTGGGAACTTCGGTTGGAAGAAGCTGGAGATGCCGTTACGAGAGCGGTTCTACTGGAGTGGGATGCGGGATTCCGTAGAGGCGTGGTGCCGAGAGTGTGGCCCTTGTACGCTGAGAAGACGGGATGAAGCTAGCCAAAGGGCTCCACTGCAGCCGATTGTTACCCAACAGCCGCGCTGGAATTGGTTGCCTTGGACCATGTCAAGCTTGCGCCCAGCCGAAACGGGTACACCTACGCCTTAACCATCGTGGACCACTACTCCAGATTTATGGTGGTCGTACCGGTAAAAGACCTGACTGGCCGCACCGCTGCCAGGACCTTCCAAGCCTACTTCTGTCGCCCCCATGGCTACCCGGAAAAGGTGCTTACGGATCAGGGGCCGGCCTTTGAAGCAGAGGTGTTTCAGGAGTTCTGCCACTTGTACGGGTGCAAGAAAATCCGGACCACCCCCTACCATGCCCAGACCAACGGGATGTGTGAGAAAATGAACCATCTGGTCCTGAACCTCCTCAAAACATTGCCCCTGGAAGAGCGGAACTTGTGGCCGGAGAAACTGCCCGACTTGGTAGATATGTACAACAACATACCCTGTACGACATAGTTAACACGGCCAGATGTGCGTCACAAATTCCGTGACCCCAACGACATCGCTTTAGCGATGTCGTAGTGTGTAAAGCCACCTTAAGTATACTATCTATGTGTTGCCTGTCTATTTTATCTATGATCTATGTATATCTCTCTTATATCTGTCTATCATCTAACCTAGTCAATGTTTGGACTATAATTTCTATTCATTACGCAACTCATTTGATAAATAAAAGTATGATTTTTCATGGAAAAGACAAAATTGTCTGGGGGACCCCAAACTTTTGAACTATAGTGTATATTATACTGTTCTCTCATGCCATTGATCTTATTCATCACATACTGAAATGCTTCACATTTGAAAGATAATTCTGTCATGTGGTGACATGAAGATGGATCATATTAGGGTACTTTCACACTTGCGTTAATTTCCTTCCGTCACAATCCGACCTTTTGGAAAACAGTGGAATCCGTTAACGGATTCCGCTGTTTCCCATAGACTTGTATGGATGACGGATTGTGCCAAAAGTAACTGCGTTGCTTCCCCTGGCCGACGCTGCGTTGCGTCCGCCGGGCGGAAGGAACGCAGCATGTAACGTTTTTTGAGCATCGGAATCCTCTATTTTTCACTGCGCATGCTCATCTTTTTTTTTTTTTAATCACAGAAACTTTATTTTGTCTGTCAGTGGCCGAACGTTCAGCTGAGCACCCCGGCCACTGGCATGCGAGAGCTCTCAGCTGAGCACCCCGGCCACTGGCATGTGAGAGCTCTCAGCTGAACGCCCGGCGGCCGGGCGCTCTGCTGAGAGCTCTCACATGCCGGTGGCCGGGCGCTCAGCTGAGAGCTCTCACATGCCAGTGGCCGGGGTGCTCAGCTGAACGTTCGGCCACTGACATGTGTGAGCTCTCAGCTGAGCGCCCGGCCGCCGGCATGTGAGAGCTCTCAGCAGAGCGCCCGGCCGCCGGTATGTGAGAGCGATCAGCTGAGCGCCCGGCAGCCGGCATGTGAGAGCTCTCAGCTGAGCACCCGGCCACCGGGTGATCAGCTGATCGTTCACAATAGTCTGCTGCCGGTAAAACTGTAAAAAAAAAAAAAAAAAGCTTTCCGTTGTTTTGTACGATCCGTTGCATTGTGTCTAGTTTAGAGCCGAGTTAATGATATAATTATGATGTGTCATTCTATGGTTTGTAAGAAGCTCATAAAAAAAAAAGAAGTGAAGGAGTGATAAGTAGCACTTCACAGAGCCAAAAAATATCTACAAAAGCTGTCCCTGCACCATCAAGCCCTCCTGTATTACCACATATCTATCTGGTTATGGCTACAATCAGCTGCTGGAGAAAAGGACTGAACGTACTGCAAACAAAAAAGCCTAATGCATCCAGTCTTCTACTTTGCATGCCAGACGTATTGCTGCACAAAAGATGATGAACGTGTTGTGCATTCTGGGTGAGTGTGATGTACAAGCAAGGATTCCAGTTAACATTTGTTTTTCTTTCACCTCAAATTCATTTTCAGTTGCATGCAGCAATATAAATCTTCCATTGCTTTGTCATTTGCACCTGCTTAAGAGTAAGCGGAATTTTAATGTTCGCCTTTCACATATGTTTTAAAGAGTCTCCAGTGGTCAGCTCACAAATCAGATACATTTGGTGGAGCACAATCTAAGGCCTGTAAAACACATCCGTTCAATACGTGCGTGTTTGTTCCGTTTCCGTATATACCGGAGACACGGACAAACATGCACCAATGTTAATCTATGTTTGAGGTCACACGTGCGTTATTCCATACGGTCCGTGTGTCCGTGATCCGTATGTGTTTCCATGTTGCACGGAAGCATGTCCGTTTTCTGCATGGAGCACGCACACACGGACCCAATGAAAGTCTATAGGTATGTGCGCACACGTTAGTAAACACGTATGCATCTCCCTATGGTCCGTGTCCGTTTGGTGCTTTTTTCTAGCGATGTCGGTCATTCTTTCTTTTTCTGTTTAGGTCGGTCAATTTCCCTCAGCCCGTCGGCTGGTCTCTCTGTCTTGCCTGTCCCTCTCTCTCTCTGTCCATGTCGGTCAGTCTCCCCCCTCTCTCATACTCACCGTTCCCCGATCACCGTTCGCGGCGCTGCACAGCTGTTAAATAAAC
Source organism: Anomaloglossus baeobatrachus (assembly GCF_048569485.1). NCBI lineage: Eukaryota > Metazoa > Chordata > Amphibia > Anura > Aromobatidae > Anomaloglossus > Anomaloglossus baeobatrachus. Next base: position 180,355,588 of record NC_134354.1, read on the forward strand.
TCCGGCGGCTTTTACTATTTTGAAAAAGCCGGCCGCTCATTAATCAATCTCATATTCACTGCTTTCCCCGCCCACCGGTGCCTATGATTGGTTCCAGTGAGACACGCCCTCACGCTGAGTGACAGCTGTCGCACTGCAACCAATCACAGCCGCCGGTGTGCGGGTCTATACTGTGCAGTAAAAAAAAAAAAATAATTAAAAAAAAAACGTCGTGCGGTCCCCCCCATTTTGATTCCAGCCAGGGTAAAGTCACACGGCTGAAGGCTGGTATTTTCAGGATGGGGAGCTCCACGTTATGGGGAGCCCCCCAGCCTAACAATATCAGCTAGCAGCCGCCCAGAATTGCCGCATCCATTAGATGCGGCAGTTCTGGGACTGTACCCGGCTTTTCCTGAATTGCCCTGGTGCGTTGGCAATTGGGGTAATAAAGAGTTAATGGCAGCCCATAGCTACCACTAAGTCCAAGATTAACCATTGCAGGCGTCTCCCCGAGATACCTTCCATGATTAATCTGTAAGTTACAGTAAATAAATGCACACAACGAAAAATCCTTTATTTACAATAATAAACAATAACAAATACCCTCGTTCACCAATTTATTAAGCCCCAAAAACCCATCCATATCCAGCGTAATCCAGGGAGGTCCAGCGTCGCTCCCAGCTCTGCTACATGAAGGTGACAGGAGCTGCAGAAGAACACCGCTCCTCCTGTCAGCTCCACGCAGCAACTGAGGTGAATATCGCGATCAGCTGAGCTGTCACTGAGGTTACTCGCGGCCACCGCTGGATCCTCCAACTGTGACAGCGAGTTGCCTGAGTGACAGCGATGAAGTCACAGGTGAGTTGCGGTCTCGGGTGGAGGATCCAGCTAGCCGCGGGTAGCCTGAGTGATGGCAGCTCAATTCAGTCACTCAGGGGATTAGCGGTCACCGGTGAATCCTTCACGGGTGACCGCTAATCAGTACGCGACACCCAGACAGAACCGCGGTATGACAATGAAGTCGGGTGAAGTTCACCCGAGTTCATTCTCAGCGCGCGACTCTGTCTGCTGTCAGCGGGTATGCATCAACGACATTTAGCTTAACACACGCAACATTTCACAAGCACATCACACTCACATGTCAGTTACGAATCTCACGCACACACGGGCATTACACACGCACACGCGGTTAGCATACGCCGTTCACACGAATGCCACACGGACAATGAATACGGACATAAAAATGGATCACAGACCTGAAAAACGGCCCATATTACACATGCGTGCTTTTCACGGATGTGTGTTTTAGGCCTAAGGCAGTGGCGTAACCAGAGTGCGATGGGCCTCGGTGCGAAATTTGGACCTGGGCCCCCCTCTGGACATTGGCCAGATGTATGTGTTTATGTATAGGTGCTCATACATCTGAGCACCTGTACCGTTCTAAATCATATAAAAACATATGAATTGCCTCCCCCCTTCATTATGAAGTAATATCCCCGGTCCTGGTACATATGTCTCCCATCCTGGTATCCAGTCCTCAGCACATACAAGAGATTAAAGTACAATTATAGATGGTGACTTATAGCTGCCGTTCTTTTTGATGGAGTTGTTCACATTTCCTGTCTTTTCCATCTGGCCCAGACCAACATGACAACTTCTCGAGCTATGATTCGTTTAAAAAGATTACAAAAAAAAAGACATATTTGACTTTTCACATTTCCAACACTGTCCCATCTATTCCCAACCAGCAAAAACGCCTCATCCTCCTAATACCCCAATAATACTGAGCCACTGCTGCCATATGTGTTCGTATTACTGCACATGCTGTGCGGTACAAAAACTGTGCTCCTCTTACTGCCCCACATAGTAATGCCACCACTGTGCCCATTAATTGGCATAATGCCGCCTTTGTGCCCTTTAGATTAACTGATTATTGCTAAGGACTGAGCGTCGGAAAAGCATAAATCATAGGAGTTTTTATACTCATCATGTTTTTTAACTATTAAGGAATAAAGATGACTTTTTAATCTTCCTCAAATTTTTGTTCGTATGGACGTTTGGACGTATGGAGACTGCTTGCCCTCTTGTGAAAGGATGTGGTGAGACCATTCCTTTTTATATATGCCTAATATATGTTGATATATCTTGATGTCTGACCATTGTCAGCATATACGGAATTGTGACATATTTTTTTAGGTATATTAATTTTTTCTGCTAAGTTAATTTTTCTGGACCACTGTCCTTGATCTTGGCAATAATACTTCATTTAAGTTTGTTGTGTTTTTTTGTTGTGTTTTTTTGATCTAGTGGCCACCACTGTGTGTATCCCAACATACATGGTCCGATGACCTACAGATTGGGTATTCAGAATCCAATTACACATGGTGATGGCTTGTTGAATTGATTTGTGGAACTAGAGGAACTTGGATTCTTCTTTTTAAATCAATATTATTAAAGGATTGAATTTTATTGCTGTTATACATAATTGTATTTGGGATTGCTGTACCTTAAGTAACTATGTAACAATACCCTGAGTGCCCATATAACAGTAATGATTCTTAAGTGCCTTCTTAACACTTACTAATGTCTCCTAAGTCTCCCCATGTACACCTCCCTATACACAATATGATAGACCCACAGCTCCCCCAAAACAATGGTCTGCACACTGTATAATGGTCATCACAGTAGCCGACACACTGATTAATTGTTCCTACAGCAGCTGCCACATTGTATAATGGCTTCAATAGTAGCCCCCACAATGTATGAAAATACCCAAAGTAGTCCCCACAGTATATGACAGCCCGCCACATTAGCTCCTATACTATATAAAGGCTCCCCATTAGCTCCCACACTGTATAAAGGCCCCTCACACTGTATAAGTGCCCCCCACACCAGTGGCATAACTATAGTTCAGTGGACCTTAGGGCAAGATTTGGATATGCCCCCCCATTCCCACCCCCCCCTGCAATGTTGATGTGAGATGTATGAGGCCTTTTAGCTTTCTAAATCCTATAAAGACATGTGTGTTGTTAACCCTTTATTACGTAGTAATGTCCCCCATCCTGGTATATATGTTCCCATCCTGGTATATATATGTCCTCCAGCCTGGGCCCCATCCTGGTATATACAGTTTATATGTTTCCCAGCCTGGGCCCTATCCTGGTATATATAGGTCTCCCAGCCTGGGCCCTATCCTGCTATATGTCCCCCAATTTGCATTAAAAAACATAAAACATCATACTCACCTACTCCAGGGTCCTCATGGCAGGAGCGCAGGCAGATCACAGCGCTGTCATCGTACACACAAGACAGCAGAGTCCCGCCTCTTTGCGTTGACATCCCCACACTGGGACTCTGATGTACTACATATGTGCTCGTCGCTGTTATCAGCAGCAATGCAGGGAGATTATGTCTCCCAGCACTACCGCAGAGGTTAGCTATATCAGCGCACTGCACACACTGATATAGTTAATTGTAGTGTAGCGCCAAGTGGGTCCCCTCTGAGCATAGGGCGACAGCACTCTCTTCCCTCTGGTAGCTACGCTACTGTGAAAGTAAAGAAAAAATGCAGCTCCTCTCTCACTGCGAGGAGCCATTTGTTTCTCTGCCGGGCCCCGTCGCGGTGGCGACCTCTGTGACCACGGTCGTTGCGCCCCTGATCAAAGGCCACTCAGCTCTCCCAGCTAAGAGAAAATTTAAAAATTAAAATGTCAGTTAAAAACTATATAGAGGATGCGAGTTACTATTCTTAACCTTAAATTTCCCTATAAAAATAAATATTTTTCTAAGACTAATATTTAAATTGCAAAGTGGAACTCTTAGGGCTAGGACACACAGCAATTAAAATGGTCCGACTGGAATGCAATAAAAATCACATTCCACCCAGACCCATGTTACTCTAAGTTGCCCTAATCGGACCGAGAAAACAGTCACAGCATGCTGTGGGTGGAATCCGATCCGTTTGCACTCGCACATATACAAGTCTATGGTTGCGAGAGAAACATCGCACTTGGATGACAATAGAGTGCAGTGCGATAATTGCATCAGCTGGCAATGGTGGAGGTAGTGAGATTAAGCCATCCCTCTCCTCCACATCGCCCGCCTTCTCCTCTGCAGCTGTGATCCGATCACAGGATCAGATCACAGTAGCACGATACTCGGCTCACGCTGGCAGCACAGCGGGAGCCGAAAGTCGCATCCGATGTACTCACATCGGATGCCATATGCTCGTGTGGCCTCAACCGTACATTAAATATCTGTCTATTGGAAATTAACTGACAACCTGGAAGCTGCAGAGAAGCTGACGTGCACATACAGATGTGGACAAAATTGTTGTTACCCTCTTGTTAAAGTAAGAAAACCCAACAATAGTCACTGAAATAAGTTGAAATTAACAAAAGTAATTTACAATTTAAATTTACTAATGAAAATCAGATATTGCTCTCAATTGTGGGTCAACAGAAATATTTAATAAAAAACAAAAAACTAATGTCAATGGTCTTGACAAAAAATGATGGTACACAGAGAAGATTGAAAATAATTTGACCATAAGGGCATGTGAAACTATATGTCTTCTAATTAGAAGGACAGGTGTACTTTCAATCTTTTAGTCTGCCTATTTCAAGGGTGAAAAGTAGTCGCTGTACTGTTTGGTATCATTGTGTGTACCACACTAAAATTGAACCAAAGAAAGCTGAGGAGAGGGTTGTCTTGGGAGATTAGAAAAAAAATTATTGAAATATTAATTTAAAGGTAAAGGCTATAAGACCATCTCCAAATAACTTGATGTTCCTGTTACTTGAGGGCACATATTATTCAGAAGTTTACATTCTATGGAACTGGAGCCAACCTCCCTTTACGTGGTTACTAGAGGAAAATTGAAGACAATTTGAAGAAACAGCTAATACGAATGGTAACCACAGAGCCCAGAAGAACTTTCAAAGAGATTAGAGGTGAACTCCAAAGTGCATGAATAAAGGTATGTTAACAGTAAAGTGTTTGGTGCAGAAATGTCTGCATCTCTTGGCAGGAAAATGCAGTGGCATTATTTTGGTGCAGATTTTTCTCATATATTAGTATGAATAAAATCTGCAGCAAAAAAGCTAAAAGAATTGTTATGCTGCAGATTTAAATCTGCACCAAATCTCAAAGGAGAGCATACACAATGTGTGCATGAGACTTCAGTATTCTTAGGCCGAGTACACATATCCGGCTTTTTGCCGGTTTGACGGAAGCGGCGCACACCAGTACAGTGTATACAGTACACTGGCAGCGTAGCAAGCGCCGGTGACATGCTGTCATGTGACCGGAGCAAGGGACCCAGAAGTTGCGGCGCTGCCACTGTACTGTATCATACTGTAATGGCGTGTGCCGCATGCGCCAAACCGGCGAAAAGCCGGATATGTGTACCCAGCCTTAGGGTGGCTTTACATGCTACGAGATCGCTACAGCGATCTCGTTGGGGTCACAGATTTTGTGACGCACATCCGGCCGCTGTAACGATCTCGCTGTGTGTGACTCCTAGGAGCGATTTTGGATCGTTGCAAAAACGTCCAAAATCGCTCCTCGTAGACATAGGGGTCCTCTCCCAATTATCGCTGCTGTCGCTTGGGCGAAGTTGATCCTCGTCCCTGCGGCAGCACACATCGCTACGTGTGACGCCGCAGGAGCGAGGAACCTCTCCTTACCTGCCACACGCCAGCAATAAGGAAGGAAGCAGGTGGGCGGGATGTTCGTCCCGCTCATCTCCGCCCCTCCACTTTGATTGGGCGGCCGCTTAGTGACGTCGCTGTGATGCTGAGCGAACCGCCCCCTTAGAAAGGAGGCAGTTCGCCAGTCACAGCGACGTCGCTGAGCAGGTAAGTACGTGTGACGCTGCCGTAGCGATAATGTTCGCTACGGCAGCGATCTTCACATATCGGCATAACGATAGGGGTGGGTGCTATCACGCTCGCCATCGCTAGCGATGACACAGCGTGTAAAGCCCGCTTTAATCACTTTGCTGGCATCAGGATTCCCTTGAGGGTTTGTGACAAATCTGCCATGAAAAATGCACCAGAAACACAACAAAACTGTTATGCGGTGATCACGTCTGTAAAGCACTGTGGAATTAATAGTACTATATGAGTGAGTAAAATAAAATAAATACATGTGTGCACACATTTAAGCGCTAAGATATATGAAACATTGAATATATCAAATATGAACTGCATTACAGCTATATAGAATAGACTTATAAAAATGGAGGTACTTAGCGAATACATTTTCCAATTTATGAGAGCCAATCAGCTGCAAGAAGGCATACCTTTTACAGCACATGAGCAGCTTATAATCCATATAAAAACATTACATAAAAGTATAAAAGTTGTCAATTCAATTCTTTCTGATGACAGCTCTCGTGACATAATTGTGCAATTTAATATATATTATGCCTGCTTTACACGCTTCAATAAATCTTTCAATCCATCGTCGGGGTCAAGTTGTAAGTGACACACATCCGGCATCATTCGTGACGTATTTGCGTGTGACACCTACGTGCACTCAAGATTGAACGAAAATACGGTGATCGCATACACGTCGTTTATTCCTCATACATTGGACGTTTTGTTGTATGAACCTAGTCAATTGAAACGTGTGACATCCCTCATACGATTTTGATGTCTGAGGCTATGTGCGCAGGTGTGTGCTCTGCACCGCAGCTTAAAAAACGTCTGCTTCAGAGCGCAGCTGAAAAGCTGCGTTCTGAAGCGCCTCACAATCTCTGTCATTCACTAATCTCTGTCAGTCCGTCACTATCTCTGTCCCTCTCTCTCTGTCCATGTCAGTCTATCCCTCTTACCCCCTCTCTCATACTCACCGATCATGATCCCCGGCCCGGCTCTGCACGGCATTCACACTGCTCCGGCGGCTTTTACTGTTTTGAAAAAGCCGGCCGCCCATTAAACAATCTCGTATTCCCTGCTTTCCCGGCCCACCGGCGCCTATGATTGGTTACAGTGAGACACGCCCCCACGCTGAGTGACAGGTGTCACACTGCACCCAATCACAGCAGCCGGTGGGCGGGTCTATACTGTGCAGTGAAATAAATAATTAAATAATTAAAAAAAACGGCGTGCGGTCCCCCCAATTTTAAAACCAGCCAGATAATGCCATACGGCTGAAGGCTGGTATTCTCAGGATGGGGAACTCCACGTTATGGGGAGCCCCCCAGCCTAACAATATCAGTCAGCAGCCGCCCAGAATTGCCGCATACATTAGATGCGACAGTTCTGGGACTGTACCCGGCTCTTCCCGATTTGCCCTGGTGCGTTGGCAAATCGGGGTAATAAGGAGTTATTGGCAGCCCATAGCTGCCAATAAGTCCTAGATTAATCATGTCAGGCGTCTATGAGACACCTTCCATGATTAATCTGTAAATTACAGTAAATAAACACATACACCCGGAAAAATCCTTTATTAGAAATAAAAAACACAAACATATACCCTGGTTAACCACTTTTATCAGCCCCAAAAAGCCCTCCATGTCCGGCGTACTCCAGGATGGTCCAGCGTCGCATCCAGCGCTGCTGCATGGAGGTGACCGGAGCTGCAGCAGACACAGCCGCTCCGGTCACCTCCACACAGCAAATGAAGACAGCCGCGCGATCAGCTGAGCTGTCACTGAGGTTACCCGCGGCCACCGCTGCATCCACCGCTGGATCCAGTGACAGCGGGTAACCTCAGTGTCTCATAGACGCCTGACATGATTAATCTAGGACTTATTGGCAGCTATGGGCTGCCAATAACTCCTTATTACCCCGATTTGCCAACGCACCAGGGCAAATCAGGAAGAGCCGGGTACAGTCCCAGAACTGTCGCATCTAATGTATGCGGCAATTCTGGGCGGCTGCTGACTGATATTGTTAGGCTGGGGGGCTCCCCATAACGTGGAGCTCCCCATTCTGAGAATACCAGCCTTCAGCCGTATGGCTTTATCTGGCTGGTTTTAAAATTGGGGGGGACCGCACGCCGTTTTTTTTAATTATTTAATTATTTATTTCACTGCACAGTATAGACACGCCCACCGGCTGCTGTGATTGGGTGCAGTGTGACACCTGTCACTCAGCGTGGGGGCGTGTCTCACTGCAACCAATCATAGGCGCCGGTGGGCGGGGAAAGCAGGGAATACGAGATTGTTTAATGGGCGGCCGGCTTTTTCAAAACAGTAAAAGCCGCCGGATCAGTGTGAATGCCGTGCAGCGCCGGGGATCGGGGATCGGTGAGTATGAGAGAGGGCTGCTCAATTCACTTACTCAGGAGTTTAGCGGTCACTGGTGAGTCCTTCACAGGTGACCGCTAATCAGGGCGCGACACAGACAGAGCCACAGCATGACAATGAAGTCGGGTGAAGTTCACCCGAGTTCATTCTGACAGTGCGGCTCTGTCTGTGTCTGCTGTCATCTGCCATTCAGCTCTGCTACATGGCTGTCTGTGGCTGCTGTCAGCGGGCATGTAGCAGAGCTGAATGGCAGATGACATAGTAAAAACGCATCCCTACACATTACACACGCTTGGCAAGTCAATAAATAAAAAAAAAAAAAAAGGGTGCCCAATGCATACGTCACGGAACACATGATCTAAAGGATCGCACACAAAATTGATCAATTTAACATAGACTACTAACGCACGTGTGACAGCAAATGAACGACCTACGTGCAATCTCATTCAATCGCATATGCGACCTGGGCGTGTCACATCGCATACGAGATCGCACACCTAATTGTAAGGTGTAAAGCTGGCTTAACTCACCTAAATTCTGATCCCCTCTTCATTACTTATGTGCAAGTGATCCATTACTACTTTTCTTACCATGTAAGGAGTACACAGTACACCCCCGCTCAGTGACGCTGGCTCTATCAGTCGCTGAACTATGTTAACCAACTAGGCAATAACAAGTTGTCATTGTCCCTTCTCTTCTACAACTCTTATTTACCTCATATATAAAGCCAGGAATTATATACAGATTATTAGGCTCATAAAATTACAAGTAACATTCACATAGCAGATATACATCGATCCGTATTATATATCTGATCACTATACAATCATATCAAGGAAACAAGAACAATTCTCATATCCTATTCTCAATTCAAGCCCACTAGGACACAACATCTCATATAGGAATGGATCAATAAACCTTTTACACCAACTCGTTTAATCTGTTAGGCACGAGTCAAACCAAGCAAAAGATCCAATACACATGACGTCTGCACAGCCTCCTAAATCTGAACATAGATTTTTTTTTAAATGTTTCCTATGGAGATGACGTTCAAGTTGCTGCAGACTTAAGAATCATCCCAGGGCACACACTGTGCACTGCGAGGTTTTACTGGTTTCTGAGGTGGGAACTGCGGTCATGTGACTGCAATTGTGTGATATGTATTTCCCGGCTAGAACCCAACTAGTGACCGTGGCCTCACTCAATACAAGTGTATTGAGCAATGCTGTGCCCACTAAATGGTTGCGCCTCTTTGTTGCATGTGTCCACTCCATACACTCATCTTGTATTGAGCAAGGCAACACCCACTAGTCGGGTTATGCACTATGGGCTGTGAGGATTCTCCGGTGTCAGAGCCAGAAACAGCGGTTACATGGCTGCAAGTATAAGATATGCATACTTCATGCCAGACTCCAACTAAATGAGCGTAGCTTCACCCAATTCAAGTGTACTGTATTGAGCGAGGCGGCACCTATATACTCAGAATTTGGCTGAGAATATGCATATTGCGGCCACGTGACCTCACAGTGTGTGCGATGTGAGCATTCACAAGTCTGCAGTCACATAGAGTGACTGCAGACTTGTGAATTTATACTGAACAACCCTTTTAATAAGTCTGTGTTCCATAGTGTAAGATAGCGACTGGCTACATTGTAAATGGCCGGTATGTATTCAAGAGGTGGTTTTCATCTTGAATGTAATCATGGAATGTCTACCTGAAGAAGACGGCACCGAAACGTGTGCACGTTGGGGTGGGCGTCACATACCTGGATCTGAGCTCCTGCTATACCCTAGTAAACTTCTTTGATTCACTTGTATTTTTGCCTTGTTTTTGGCTTTATATGACCATTATATATCAATTGAATAGTGGAGCGGTTTCTGATTATACTATATACCTGCAACCATATGTGGTTAGTATACATTCACTTATAACCAAATATTATTGATATTAATATTTGGTGCATATTGTAATCGTGCTAAGGTATTATATTTTTTGTGATATTACTACTACTGCATGTAAGGTTACTCCTTCCTAGCACGTGACACGTTTTGTTCTATTATGTACTAATTTTGCACTTTAATCCCTATTTAGATCCCTATATTTTTTTCTGTACATTGTGCAGTTTTGCGAGTTAATTCCACTTTTGTGACGCCTTTTTTTTTCCAGCCAATGGTTGTGTATTTTAAAAATAACTTTATACATGCTCTTTTAATTAATAACTAATAAAGATATTGTTATTTTGTGACCTTTTGTTCGTTTTTTTCTTCTTTTTTTGGGGTTTTGCTATTTTGGTATCTGTAGTGCTGCAAGCTTTGTTAAGGAGTTCATGGGCCAGGTTACGGATAGCTGGAGAGATGGGTGGATCCAGCTAACCACATACCTCCACCCATGGGTATGTCTCATATGTCTTAATGAGATTGTTTGGCCAGTCAGTCATAAAAAGCCTGTGGTGCACTGTCCAGTGTCAAAATGTTGGCACTGCCAGGAGTGTGTGTGTGTGTGTGTGTGTGTGTGTGTGTGTGTGTGTGTGTGTGTGTGTGTGTGTATGTATGAAGGCGGCTAAACTTCCTGAAGGTAATATCAGCAAAAGATGGTTGTGTGTATTTACTGGGGTCAGTGAGTGGAGCCTGAGGTTGCTCCACTGGAATACTATTATTGAAGAGTGTATCCAAACGTGTGCGGGCACACCTATGAGACAAATGGACTGTATACCATGTACTTAAGTTCCAGTAAAGCCGAAGGCAGGCTCCTGTTTTCTTTAACCTGCGCCGGTTTATGAAGTGTTTAATAAACCATCTGGAATTTTAAATTGAAAGTGTTCCTATCGCTACTTTGTGGACCAAGCAAAGTTAGTAACCCCATCACATATAGTGAGTGAACTGTCACATATGGTGGTAGACTGCAGGCAATGGTCCAGGAAGCACGAGTGAGAATTAAAGCGGCGGTTTACTGTGGATCAGTGGGTCTACAAAGATCCAGGTGGTTTGCTGTGGATTAAGTGGTCCACGAAGTTCTGTGTGGAGCTGTTCAGAGCTGTGTGGGCTGTGCGGACATGAGTGAGCAGTAGCAGCGGCAGGAGACTGGCAGCCTGAGGTAACAGCAACAGCAGTGGGAGCTACTGGTGGTAACGGGCCCAGTGCAGACATGGAGTGTCAATGGAGACACCTGGGGCACCAAGGAACTTGGCGGACTGGTACATAAGAGTACCCTGGAGAGGCCATGGAAGTACTCTCTCTAAACTGGGGTGCCCATAAGGCTGAAGACAGGGAGATTGACTTGGCTCACAAGAGTGTGAAACCTGAGATTAAAGGTGACAAGAAACACAAAGGTTCTGAGGCTGCGGCTACACCTGAGGAGAGTGCAACTAAAGAGATGGAGCCTTTGGTAAGAAAAGAAGAATAAAATGTGTATGAAAGACCTACGGAACGGTCTAATGGCCATGAAGGTAAAGGAATCCGTCCGGTCTTTAAGTGCATGCTGGATGTACCCGAAGACTTGCGAGAAGTCTGTGCCACTAAGACAGTGCTTGAAAAATTGAAGAAGGCTGTAAGAGCCTGCAGAGTGTACTTTGCCCCAGGGGCTAGTCAGTTGGTGGTATGGTCTGCAAGTGAAGCCACAAAGAAGCGGATGGCTATTCTAAGTGACATGCACCTACGATGTGTTCGTACGAAACGGATGATCACTTTAAAGAAGGAAAAAGCTGCCAGACGCTTAGAGCATATAAAGCAGCTGACAGCAGCATTTTAGGTAGTGGTTGTACTGTGGAAACTGTTAATTAGTTTTGTAATATGAATATTGAGAAATAATATTCAGCAAGCCAAGAAGGTTCCGGGTGTTAAAGCTATCAAATTGGAAAAAGACTGTGGAATTTTTCGAATTTATGGAGAGAGTCCAGAAACAGTCAAGAGAGCTCAAAGTTTTTCGGAATTTGTGGAAGAGTGAACTTCCAGGTACCCAGAAATCTTGTTAGGAAAGTTATTAAAAGAAATGGAAGAATCATTCAGGAGATTGTGGATAAATAGGCAGTTGTAAGAGTGAGAATTGAAAGAGATAATGACACCAGGATACCCTGTGAAGTGGATATGGTTTTGTTTGTCATTGTGGAAATGAGGATTGTGTTGACTATGTACGGGTTGTCGTAGAATATTGCCCAGGATGCCTTGAAGAACTGAGGCAGTTAAATCTGAAAGGATGGAGGATTACGGAACAAGTTTGTTAAGTTGGTATGAGGTAGCGACCACTTTCAGGCGGGGATCCTAGAGATGGAAGAGTGTGGTCTAGCTGGTAAACGTGTTGCATCGGATGTCAAAAACAGTAGGCTCAACAGTGGAAGGGGCCAGCTTCCCTGAATTGGAAAGAAAGGATGCAGGGAGTGACAGGTCTCTAGCCAAGAATGGTAATAGGAAAATGCGCCGACAGAAAGGCAGCCAAAGTTACCCTGGAAGAAGAGGCCAAAATAGATTTGTTAAAAGAGGAGGCAGAGCAACTAAAAGTGGTAAATCTTTTGTCACCTCAATGCTAAGGGACCCAGACAGTAGCCCCTGTAGCATACTAGATAGGGCTTTAGGTGGAAGGGGAGGAGGAGAGGATATGTAAGATGGTAACCAGCTACATTGTAAATGGCTGGTATGTACCCCAGAGGTTGTTGTCCTATGGGATGTAAACCTGGAATATCTATTCTGGTACCTGTAGTGTCACGATTTCTGTTAAGGAGTTCAAGGGCCAGGTTTACAGACAGCTGGACAGATGGATGAGTCTGGCAATCCACATACTTCCACCCATTGGTGTGTCTCATATTTCTTAATAAGACTGTTTATTTGGCCTGTCAGTCAGAAGGAGCGTCTGTCAGAGGCGGGGTGCATTGGCCAGTTTCAGAATGTTGGCCCTGACAGGAGCCAGTGTGTGTGAAGGCGGCAAAACCTCCTGAAGGCAATCGCAATCGGTTGTGTGTACTGACTGGGGTCAATGAATGGAGCCTGAGGTTCCTCCACTTTGATACTACTGTTGAGGAGTGTATCCTAACGTGTGCGGGCGTACCCATCAGGTAAACGGACTGTATACCGTGCATTTATGTTGCTGGAAAGCCGAAGGAAGGCTCCAGTTTTCTTTAACCTGTGCCAGTTTCTGAAGCGTTTAATAACCCATCTGGACTTAGATAGGAACAATTTTTATCGCTAGCTTATAGACCAAGCAAAGTGAGTGACCTCATCACATATAGTGAGTGAACTGTCACAATAGTTTAGAAAAAATAAATTCTGACAGATATATTGCACATTTCCTATTATATAAATCATCCACGGAAATGTGCTAACATATTTTATACTAGCTGTACTACCCGGCTTCGCCCGGGTTAATAACTGCTGTTAACAAAATAGAATGTATTAACAAAAATGGTCCCCCTTGTTCACATCTGGCAGCTGTCAATTTGCCCCCAACACTTTTTGTTTCACTTTTTCCCCATTATGTAGATAGGGGCAAAATTGATTGGTAAATTGGAACGTGCGGGGTTAAAATTTCGCCTCACAACATAGCCTATGACGCTCTCGGGGTCCAGACATGTGAGTGTGCAAAATTTTGTGGCTGCAGCTGTGACAGTGCAGATGCCAATCCCAGACATACCTACATACACACACACACACACATACGGTACATACACACGCCCGGGTTAATAACTGTTGTTAACAAAATAGAATGTATTCATTCACGGGATAGAATTTATAAATAGAATGTATTAACGCCCTGGATAGTAACTGTCTCTCTGTTTCTTTCCCATTCTCTGTCTGTCTCCCCCTCTGTATATAACTCTTTGTCTCTCTCTCTCTCTCTATCTCTCTCTTTGTCTGTCTGTCTCTTTCCCTGTCTGTATCTGACTGTCTCTTTCTCCGTCTTTCTCAATCTCTTTGCCTGTCTATCTATCTCTTTCCTTGTCTGTCTATCTATCTCTGTCACTTTCCCTGTCTGTCTCTTTCCCTCTCTTTCCCTCTCTTTCCCTGTCTGTCTCTTTTCCTCTGTCTCTTTTCCTGTGTCTGTCTCTTTGTCTCTTTGTGTCTTTGTCTGTCTCTTACCCTGTCTTTCTCTTTCCCTCTCTTTCCCTGTCTGTCTGTTTCCCTGTCTCTTTCCCTTTCTTTCCCTGTCTGTCTGTTTCCCTGTGCCTGTTTCTGTCTCTTTGTCTGTGTCTGTCTCTTTACCTGTCTGTGTCTGTCTCTTAACCTGTCTCTCTCTTTCCCTCTCTTTCCCCGTCTGTCTCTTTCCCTGTCAGTCTGTCTCATTGTCTGTGTCTGTCTCTTTGTGTCTGCCTCTTACCCTGTCTATGTCTGTTTCTTTCCCTGTCTGTGTCTGCCTCTTTCCCTGTCTGTGTCTGTCTCTTTCCCTGGCTGCATTGTGACACGCCAACATTCCATATAAGGGCGTGGCTGCGCATTCTTCTGAAGTTCTGGCTGCACTGTGGCTCCCAGCTCCATTCGCTGTAATGGAGGCAGGTTTTTTGGCAAATAACTGTAAAGCGCGGGGTTAAAATTTCCCCTCAAAACATAGCCTATGACGCTCTCGGGGTCCAGAAGTGTGAGTGTGCAAAATTTTGTGGCTGTAGCTGCGACGGTGCAGATGCCAATCCCGGACATACACACACATACATACACACACACACATTCAGCTTTATATATTAGATTACCAATAACGGCATGTGTTCCATTACAAGTCTACCACATGAAGGGGATTCTGCCTATTAGAAAATCTGCACTAAAACAGTCCACTACATGTGAACAGGGTCATGATACAAGCTTTGGACTGTAAATCTGTGGCAGATATTCAGAATTTGATGTATATCGAAGATTCAAAGCAGATCTGCAATTCCAAAACAAATTAAAAAAATGAATAAAAAAGCAGGTGATATGCTTATAATGTAAAGTATTATTAGGGTAAACAGTAGAATACCATTTCAATATGTTCTGCGTCTCACATCCACATACACATGGTGTTTACTATAATGCTCTATAGCCAGAGATGATATGCAACGTGGCATCAGCTAATAATAAGCAATGTCTCTTGTTAGTTTTCGCTGAACCATTGCAACACACTGCTCCGGAGAAAACAAGCAGAGCCATGTGAGTAAGCACTACGTCTATATCTGCAGGTGCAACGGTTACTGGAAGCCTATTAATACCAGACAGTGGCTGTTTATAGAAAGATTTTCTAGCACAAATACGTTCTCAACGCTCATGGTCTCACCATGTATGACAAGTGATGAAAGGCTGGAAGCATGGACACAGCATCCAAGTCAGAAAGAATAGACATTGATAGGAAAGTCCGGTGCCATTCAGAATAGGTGACTAGCTGCAGCGTGAATGTAAGTACCAGGGATGTTTATCAGAGCCACAGCAGACTGATAGGGTCAAGAGACAAAATAAAGAAAACGATCTTGCAATTGTGACGCCCTAGCCTATCAGGTCGTCACAGGGTATTGTGCAATCTGCCCTTTTACATGATATCCATCTCCTCCTTGGTTACGGGTCCCTGGCCTTTGGTGTTGCTAAGAAAGAGCTAATCAAAACCCTAGGAACACTCTGCACCACACCCACCAGACACACCAATGGGTAGCCTGAAGGGAATAGGGCCGCCCACTTGGGGGGTTGGTTAAGGGGAGGGTCAGGAGTGTCCGGAGCAGTCAGTTGTGGAGTGACTCTCGAGAGGAGAGGACACAAGCCAGTTGGAGGAGGTCAGGAGCTGGGCTCCTTGTTACTACTAGGTGGCAGACGTTGGTCTCGGCCTGGTAGGAGCTGGAACCCCGGTGGCAAGGGATCATGACAAGGGGCACGGAACTGCCAAGGAGGGCAGCCGGCGGCCTTGTGCCATCTCCGGGCAGTGGCCAGGGCACGGCGGGGTACGTGGACCCTAGGCCGGGAAGTAGCTTCAAGCGTCCTGGTAATTCACCCGACGAGGACGGAGCCTTCAAGATTCGTTCTCCACCTGCTCAAAAATCGGGGTACTAGCGCAATGAGGGGGTTATAGGACTTTCCGAATACATAGTGCAGAAAATCCCAAGCTTGAACCCTGAGAGCAAGCTCACTCCGTTAGCCATACGGGTGAGCGGGACCCGACTAGTTCTTCACTACGGAGGCCAATCAGTAGAAAGATGCCAAGGAAAAGGCCACAGGCTAACAAGCAACACCAATGGACACGGGATCCAGGCGTGCTCCCTCCCTGCTGCAGTGGTGCTCAGAACTTTGGTTTACAAGTTGTCGGTGTCAGCTTCATTGGACTGAGTGAGTACGCAGTGACCCCTACCTCCCCAACGGTATCCCTTTGTCAGCGTCACCGAGCCCCAGGGCATTTCCCCTTTCCCACAGAGGGGTTAAACACCAGGCTGCCATCTCATCACCACCGGGGGGCTCCCAATGACAGCGGTGGTACTCCACCTTACCACACACCATGGGTGGTGTCACGAACGTTAACCACATAACCCCCTGTAAAAACCCCCTTTTTATTTCGAGTGGCCGCACATTCCCTCCCGGGTCCGTAGACCCCTCGAGCCACTGCGGATCCAGATCCGAGCAGTTCTGGCTGCTGACACGGGGGCGGTACACACTCCTAGGGTTTACCTTTATAATCCGGTGGCGATCAGATTGCAGCTCCAGCCCTTTTTTTGCCGTAAGGATATAAGGAGGTGCACGCTCCAAAGCAAGTCCAAGGAAATCCACAACAAAGATAGAAAGAGCGGCTCAACTCCAAAGTCCATAAAACTTCAATTTATTTAAGGCCTCCGTCACACATCAGTGCCTCTGGTACGTGTTTGCCATTTTTTACACGTACCGGAGACGCGTACACACGTGGGCCTAGGTAATCCTAATGTTTTGGACACACATAAGTATTTAGGAACGGAACGTGTGTCCGTTCCGTACTTACGTGTGTCCACGTGTTAAATACGCTGACATGTCCATTTTTCTCCGGCAGCACGGGTGTCACACGGCCCGCACCCGTACCACACGGATGTAGTGTGGATGCGGTCCTGTGTGACACGCGCCGGAGAAACACACGTGTTAGGTTAAAAATAAAAAAAACAAATACTAACCTCCACGAGCCCTGCAGTCGCTGCCGCGGCTGTCACCTGCATCTGTCCCCCAGTGAATTTGAACAACGCTTCTTCTTCACTGGGGGCCGGAAGCAGCGTCAGCGGGGCGTGGCCTGTGTCGGACACTGTCATTCAGCACCGCAGACAGCTCCAAAAGAAGCAGGTAAGGCGGGGCTTTCCGTTCTCCGTGTGTTATTACGTATAACACACGGAGAACACATACGTGCCACAAGCACGGCACACAGGGAGCAAACCACCCTTTTAACACGTACGTGAAAAACGGTTCGTTTTTTTCACGTGCGTGTGACAGAGGCCTAAAAAAGTGTGCATAAAAAACAATGCTGAGGCCGGGTGCAGGCTCCTCCAGGACTACGGCCGTTTCGAGCTAAGCATGATTACTGATAGTCATGAAGACTGATAGGCGGGCTTTGCACACTACGACATCGCAGGTGCGATGTCGGTGGGGTCAAATTGAAAATGACGCACTTCCGGCATCGCAGGCGACATCGTAGTGTGTAAAGGCTCGATGATACGATTAACGAGCGCAAAAGCGTCGTAATCGTATCATCGCTGCAGCGTCGGCGTAATCCATGATTACGCTGACGCGACAGTCCGATGTTGTTCCTCACTCCTGCGGCAGCACACATCGCTGTGTGTGAAGCCGCAGGAGCGAGGAACATCCCCTACCAGCGTCACTGCGGCTTCCGTAGGATATGCGGAAGGAAGGAGATGGGCGGGATGTTTACATCCCACTCATCTCCGCCCCTCCGCTCCGATTGGCCGCCTGGCGTGTGACGTCGTTATGATGCCGCACGACCCGCCCCCTTAACAAGGAGGCGGGTCGGCGGCCAGAGCTATGGTCGCAGGACAGGTGAGTCCATGTGAAGCTGCCGTAGCGATAATGTTCGCAACGGCAGCTATCACAAGGAAATCGCTGCTGCGACGGGGGCGGGTACTATCGCGCTCGGCATCGCAGCATCGGCCTGCGATGTCGCAGCATGCAAAGTACCCCATAGTGTCGCAGTGGGATGATGTGACCCTATCTGACCAATAGTAAGGATGAAATTAGAACCGGAAACAATGCCAAGCAGTAACCTAACCAAGACAGTATTTAGCAGGGTTCTCCACTTTTGACAATCTCTATTTGGAAGTGGTGATAAACAATAAACTGATTACATAGACTCCAGTGGCTCACTGGTTAGCACTGTTGCTTTGCAGTACTGGGGTCCTGGGTTCCAAGGATAACATCTGCAAGGAGTTTGTATGTTCTCCCCATGTTTATGTGGGTTTTCTCCGGTTTTCTCCCACACTCCAAAGACATACTGATAGGGAATTTAGATTGTGAGTCCCAATGGGGACAGTGATGATGTCTTTAAATCGCTGCAGAATATGATGGCGCATTATTAAGCAATGCATAATAAATAAGTGTAAACTGTAGGGCTACTGCAATCACATCTTCCATTTGACATAGTGGCCAGTATGAGCATCGCTGGAACAGTGCTGTGTCCAGAGGGGAGCATAAGGTGCTTTTATATTATAGGAGGGGCTACGTTAGTTAAAGATGTCCCCTTTAAGGTGATCACTTAAAATACATTTCTCTATTACAGACAAAATTAAATGTTTTATATTGTTTTATATTTTCCTAACAATTTTATTTTCAAACTCTGTTCTAAAATAATAAATAAGTAAATAAAGAGCTTACCAAAATATGTTAACCACCAAGCTTGAAAATTACAAAGGACGCCGTCTGGTAAGACTTCACTCTGAAAAAAAGAATATAAACAATATTCCTTAAAAAAACCATAGGAAGATACTAAACATTCCTTCTCTCACGCTATCCTTGGCTCTGCAACATAAGACAGTCGGAAGACAATAAAACTGTACTCAATGATGAATTACCGGGACGCTGAGAGAAGACGACTACTGCTGTACGGTGTCTATTTTGTCAGGTTTAATGGCCACTGAAAATTGATTTGTAATACAGAACTAATGGCGGTGATTTGCTAATGAATTCACTATATAAACCCTCATGTAAAACAAGAGTAAGTGACTGAAATCTTACCATAACGTAAGCGATGCTGTCAAAGAAAGCAGCAATGGCCAAGCTCAGAATCATTTTCTGTGGAGGAGAAAAGTTGTTACATTAGTCATTAATACAAAGGTTTGCATTTCATTGAGACTGTAGAGTATACATTTTAAAATTATAATATTATTTAAAAGAAAAAAAATTAAAAACATATTACTAGTGATGAGCGAGCATGCTTGTAACTACTCGGTACTCGCACGAGTATCGCTGTACTCGGGCTGCTCGGCGGGGACCGAGTAATCTCGCGATACTCGTGCTGTACTCGTGGTCTTCATTTCTGCATGTTGGCGCTCTTTTGAGAGCCAGCCCTCATGCAGGGATTGGCTGGCACACCACTGCAATGCCACAGCCCTGTTAGTTGTGGAATTGCAGTGATTGGCCGGCCTGCACAGCGTGACCGAGCCTTTATATCGGCCGGCGCGCTGTGCTCTGCTCACAGCAATCCAGACAGTCAGTGCAGGGAGAGTGTCGCTGATTCAGGGAAAGCTTTGCGGCCCTTTATAGTTAGTTCCGGAGCAGGGCTGCAAACAGTGTGACCAGAAGTCCTTCTCAGGACTATTCTAGTTGTATACAGGCAGGCAGGGTATAGCCAGGTCGGAGTACAGTAGCAGAGTCCTTCTCAGGACTATTGTTGCTATATACAGGCAGGGTATAGCCAGGTCGGAATACAGGCTAGTGACCAGAAGAGTCCTTGTCAGGACTATTGTAGCAGTATACAGGCAGGCAGGCAGGCAGGGTAGTGGTGACCGTATACCAGCCTTCATCATATCTGGGGCTGGTGTACACAGTGTAAAACAGTCCAGATAGTGTCAGACTTCTCAGTAATTGTCGCTCCTAAAAACCAGTTAGGTTCTTATTGCGTCCGTGCTTGCATTTAAAAACAGCACGTGTGTGGCAGTCGGTGGCAGGGTACAGGTGCGCGTTTTGCACAAACTATTATATAACGCACAAGTCTAGTGTATAATACACGTCAGTCAGCAGTGTCTGATAGTGTCAGACTTCTCAGTAATTGTCGCTCCTAAAAACCAGTTAGGTTCTTATTGCGTCCGTGCTTGCATTTAAAAACAGCACGTGTGTGGCAGTCAGTGGCAGCGTACAGGTGCGCGTTTTGCACAAACTATTATATAACGCACAAGTCTAGTGTATAATACACGTCAGTCAGCAGTGTCTGATAGTGTCAGACTTCTCAGTAATTGTCGCTCCTAAAAACCAGTTAGGTTCTTATTGCGTCCGTGCTTGCATTTAAAAACAGCACGTGTGTGTCTGTCGGTGGCAGCGTACAGGTGCGCGTTTTGCACAAACTATTATATAACGCACAAGTCTAGTGTATAATACACGTCAGTCAGCAGTGTCTGATAGTGTCAGACTTCTCAGTAATTGTCGCTCCTAAAAACCAGTTAGGTTCTTATTGCGTCCGTGCTTGCATTTAAAAACAGCACGTGTGTGGCAGTCGGTGGCAGGGTACAGGTGCGCGTTTTGCACAAACTATTATATAACGCACAAGTCTAGTGTATAATACACGTCAGTCAGCAGTGTCTGATAGTGTCAGACTTCTCAGTAATTGTCGCTCCGAAAAACCAGTTAGGTTCTTATTGCGTCCGTGCTTGCATTTAAAAACAGCACGTGTGTGGCAGTCGGTGGCAGGGTACAGGTGCGCGTTTTGCACAAACTATTATATAACGCACAAGTCTAGTGTATAATAATACACGTCAGTCAGCAGTGTCTGATAGTGTCAGACTTCTCAGTAATTGTCGCTCCTAAAAACCAGTTAGGTTCTTATTGCGTCCGTGCTTGCATTTAAAAACAGCACGTGTGTGGCAGTCGGTGGCAGGGTACAGGTGCGCGTTTTGCACAAACTATTATATAACGCACAAGTCTAGTGTATAATACACGTCAGTCAGCAGTGTCTGATAGTGTCAGACTTCTCAGTAATTGTCGCTCCTAAAAACCAGTTAGGTTCTTATTGCGTCCGTGCTTGCATTTAAAAACAGCACGTGTGTGGCAGTCAGTGGCAGCGTACAGGTGCGCGTTTTGCACAAACTATTATATAACGCACAAGTCTAGTGTATAATACACGTCAGTCAGCAGTGTCTGATAGTGTCAGACTTCTCAGTAATTGTCGCTCCTAAAAACCAGTTAGGTTCTTATTGCGTCCGTGCTTGCATTTAAAAACAGCACGTGTGTGGCAGTCGGTGGCAGGGTACAGGTGCGCGTTTTGCACAAACTATTATATAACGCACAAGTCTAGTGTATAATACACGTCAGTCAGCAGTGTCTGATAGTGTCAGACTTCTCAGTAATTGTCGCTCCGAAAAACCAGTTAGGTTCTTATTGCGTCCGTGCTTGCATTTAAAAACAGCACGTGTGTGGCAGTCGGTGGCAGGGTACAGGTGCGCGTTTTGCACAAACTATTATATAACGCACAAGTCTAGTGTATAATAATACACGTCAGTCAGCAGTGTCTGATAGTGTCAGACTTCTCAGTAATTGTCGCTCCTAAAAACCAGTTAGGTTCTTATTGCGTCCGTGCTTGCATTTAAAAACAGCACGTGTGTGGCAGTCGGTGGCAGGGTACAGGTGCGCGTTTTGCACAAACTATTATATAACGCACAAGTCTAGTGTATAATACACGTCAGTCAGCAGTGTCTGATAGTGTCAGACTTCTCAGTAATTGTCGCTCCTAAAAACCAGTTAGGTTCTTATTGCGCCCGTGCTTGCATTTAAAAACAGCACGTGTGTGGCAGTCAGTGGCAGCGTACAGGTGCGCGTTTTGCACAAACTATTATATAACGCACAAGTCTAGTGTATAATACACGTCAGTCACTAGTGTCTGATAGTGTCAGACTTCTCAGTAATTGTCGCTCCTAAAAACCAGTTAGGTTCTTATTGCGTCCGTGCTTGCATTTAAAAACAGCACGTGTGTGGCAGTCGGTGGCAGGCTACAGGTGCGCGTTTTGCACAAACTATATAACGCACAAGTCTAGTGTATAATACACGTCAGTCAGCAGTGTCTGATAGTGTCAGACTTCTCAGTAATTGTCGCTCCTAAAAACCAGTTAGGTTCTTATTGCGTCCGTGCTTGCATTTAAAAACAGCATGTGTGTGGCAGTCGGTGGCAGCGTCAGGCTCCATATTGTCCCTGGATAGAGACGTGCATGATGGCCTGTAAACATGAAGTGCCCATTGTAAGGAAGTGGGTCTATTGTAGTATAGCCCTTAGGCAGGGCAGCCAAAAATTGGGAGGCTCCACATTGTCCCTGGATAGAGATGTGCATGAGGGCCTCAAAACATTGTTCCCATTGCAAAGGAGTGGGTCTCCTGTTGTTGTAATGCCCATTCAGAAAGAATGGGCGAAAAAATTTACCACTGGGGGTATACCTGAAACAACGGCTTAACTATTGTAACGGTCACCATGATGGCGCATGAGGAGAAGGAGGAGCAGTCCAGCGAGTAGCCAAAGTCCAGAAGTGTGTTACCATGGGTGAGTGGAGGTACATGGCAAATTCCCGTTACAAACTTTAAATTCCGCTGTAATTTGCTGTTGGTGTGTGTGGTGAAGTCTGGCCAAATCCAACCCTTGTTCATCTTGATCAGAGTCAGCCTGTCAGCATTTACAGTCGACAGGCGGGTGCATTTATCTGTAATGATTCCACCTGCGGCACTAAAAACACGCTCTGACAAAACGCTAGCGGCAGGGCAGGCCAGGACTTCCAAGGCGTAGAGAGCCAATTCATGCCACGTGTCCAGCTTGGATACACATTAATTGTAAGGCACAGAGGAATGTCGGAGTACAGTTGTTTGATCTGCAAGGTACTCCTTGAGCATCTGGGCAAACTTAGGATTTCTTGTGGCACTACCCCTCACCTCAGGGGCTGTGGTATGTGAGGGGCTGAGAAAACTGTCCCACATCTTAAAGACTGTTCCCCTACCTCTGGCGGATTGGACTTGTGCCCCTCTCGGCTGTACGCCTTGGTTGTCCACTGATTCCTGACCTATGCCGCTAGCGTTTTGTGAGGGGAATGCTTTGCCTACTTCCGTGACTATGGCCTTCTGGAACTGCTGCATTTTGCCTGACCTCTCCGCCTCGGGAATAAGAGACATAAAGTTCTCCTTTTAGCGTGGGTCTAACAGTGTTACCAACCAGTAATGATTGTCGGCCAAGATGTTCTTAACGCGAGGGTCACGAGACAGGCAGCTTACCATAAAGTCAGCCATGTGTGCCAGACTCTTAACAGCCATCACTTCAGTATCCTGACCAACACGATGACTGAACATGCTGTCCTCCTCCTCCTCCTCCTCATCATCTACCCTGTCCTCTGGCCAGCCACGCTGAACCGAGGATATGACTGCATGTCATATCCTCAATTTGGCCAGAGAGTTGCTCCATGTCTTCATCCTCCTCCTCGTCATAGTCCTCCACTGCACGTTGTGATGAGACGAGGCTGGGCTGTGTGTTATCATCACCCACACCCACTACTGTTTCTTGCTCAAACTCATCGCGCTCCGCCTGCAATGCATCATGGTTGTTTTTTGAGCAGAGACCATTTTAGAAGGCAGAGAAGCGGTATGGTGACGCTAATAATGTCGTCATCGCCGCTCACCATCTTGGTGGAGTCCTCAAAGTTTTGGCGGATGGTGCATAGGTCGGACATCCATCTCCACTCCTCAGGTGTTATGTGTGGAGTTTGACCCATTTCCCGACGGCTTAGGTGATGCAGGTACTCAACAACTGCCCTCTTCTGCTCACATATCCTGACCAACTTGTGCAGAGTTGAATTCCAACGCGTGGGGACATCACACAGCAGTCTGTGTGCCGGAAGATGCAAACGGCGTCTTAAGCCGGCAAGGCCGGCTGAAGCAGTAGGTGACTTTCGAAAATGTGCAGACAGGCGGCGAACTTTTACCAGCAGATCAG
Source organism: Anomaloglossus baeobatrachus (assembly GCF_048569485.1). Taxonomy (NCBI): domain Eukaryota; kingdom Metazoa; phylum Chordata; class Amphibia; order Anura; family Aromobatidae; genus Anomaloglossus; species Anomaloglossus baeobatrachus. The sequence continues at coordinate 180,379,893 of NC_134354.1, forward strand.
ACAGCTCTGAGTATGACTTTAGAAACCGCTGAACCACGAGGTTGAGCACATGGGCCACGCATGGAACATGTGTCAGCTGGCCTCGCCTCAAAGCCACCACCAGGTTCCGGCCATTGTCACACACGACCTTTCCTGGCTTTAGGTTCAGAGTTGTGAGCCAGTGATCTGCCTGCTGTTTCAGAGCTGTCCACACCTCTTCTGCATTGTGGGGTTTGTCACCTATGCAGATTAGCTTCAGCACTGCCTGTTGCCGCTTCGCCGAGGCAGTGCTGCAGTGCTTCTGTGTCGCCCTGGACAAGCCAGGGGCCACAGAGCACAACACTTAAACACCCCACACTCCCTGCAGGCATATCATAGTCAAAACACAAAATCCTTGTTGCCTTCCCCAGGGGCTGTTGTCCACACCAGGGTGTGGAGCCAGGCGGTTGGTCTCCACCCACCGAGGAGGAGGGAAAACACAGGCAGTGAGAGTTAAGCTAAGGAAGTGGAAGGAGGAAAGTAGTAGAGAGGAGAAAAGTGACAGCAAAGAGCCTGAAGTTGGTCCGGGTGTGTGGCCCGGACAGGACAGCAAGGTTGGCAGGATGTGGTGACCGTCTGCAGTGGAGGCCGATTGGAGTCTGCCGTAAGGACCGTGGACGGGTGGTGACCCGGCCGTACCGGACCGGTATACAAAGAGAAGCCAGCACCATTGGCAGAGAACTTTCAGATCCCGGCAAGGCTTGGTGTCGCCGTGAATTTGCCAAATCCGTTAGTGAAGGGAACCTCAGGGTTTCCAAACAGCCAAGTCCAGATAGAAGGCAACCGTACAACCGTGAAGGGGAGACACAGCCACCGCCAAGGGCAACCGTCTCCCAGGGCCAGCGCCTGTGGGCAAAAGGGGCTCCTCCGGCCCATATCCAGGTCGGGGAGCGGGTTACCGTTGGGAAACCATCACTACCAACACTTAACTTAGGTGCAGGGAGAGACAGTCATCACTAACCTGCAGGGAGGAACAACCGCAGCCGTCCGAGTGACCCGTCCATCCAGCCACTTGTTTTACCGTGAACTGTGTCATCATCATTGGGCTGAGTGAGTACCTCCGTGCCGTGCGGCACAGCGCTGCCCCTGCGACCCTGCACCTCATCAGGCCCCGCAACCCGCCTGTCATCCATGTCTACCCCATCACCAGGCCCCGGGACAACCAACCCCCCTACCCACGGAGGGGAGAAATAACAACAAAGCTGCTCCCTGTCACAGGCTCCCGGGATCCCCGTCCAGAGCAGCGGTGGTGTCCACACAATCACCACAACCGTGGGTGTCGTCACGGACAATATCCCCAAAACCCAAACCACCCCTTTTCACTCACGGGCGAGTAGCGCCGCTCGAGTCCCCGGGATCCGGCCATCGCTCGAGCCAACGAGCAGCAGCAGCCGTAGAGCAGCGTCAGCCGGACCCGAGCAGTGGGAGAGCGCACCGTCCCCTCCTCCGCCCGCGACACTTCCAGCTTGGGACTGGTGTGGAGGGTAAAGTGGATCAGGATGCGCAGGAGGAGGAGGAGGCTGAGGAGCATGACATTCCGGAGCTGTAGAGTGTGTGTGAAACCCTGACTGAGGTAGGGCCTGCAAAACTTGGTGTGTGAAGGACGTGTTCCGTCCCTCGCTCAGACTGGGTCCCAGCTTGCACAATATTAACCCAGTGTGACGTCAACGAGATGTAGCGGCCTTGCCCACATGCACTTGTCCACGTGTCTGTGGTTAGGTGGACTTTGGCTGAAACAGCGTTGTTCAGGGCACGTGTGATGTTTTGTGACACGTGGTTATGCAATGCAGGGACGGCACACCGGGAGAAATAGTGGCGGCTGTGGACCGAGTAACGTGGGACAGCTGCCACCATCAGGTCGCGGAATGCTTCTGTCTCAACCAGCCTAAAAGGCAACATTTCCAGCGCAAGCAGTCGCGAAATGTTAGCATTTAGAACTGTGGCATGTGGGGTGTTGGCAGTGTATTTGCGCCTGCGTTCAAAGGTTTGCTGAATGGATAACTGAACGTTGCGCTGGGACAAGGACGTGCTTGATGATGGTGTTCTTTCTGCGTAGGCAACTGCAGGTGCAGGAGTGGAGGAGGCTTGTTCGCAGGCAGCATGGACAGGGGATTGGCTCGCATGCACAACCAGCGAAGACGTAGCAGTGACATCAGCAAGCACTGCTCCTCGACTCTGTTGTACTTCCCACAAAGTCGGGTGCTTGGCTGACATGTGCCTGATCATGCTGGTGGTGGTCAGGCTGCTAGTTTTGGTACCCCTGCTGATGCTGGCATGGCAGGTGTTGCAAATGGCCTTTTTAGAATCATCTGGAGCCAACTTAAAAAACTGCCAGTGTCAGAGTTCCGGGTTTTTCAGTTTTCTTTTGAAAGAGCTTGCCCTTTGTTAACATGGAGTTTTCTGTTCTGTTGCCCTACTTCCTGTCCATCTGTTTAAAAGCCGCCCCTAAAGCTTAGTCCAGTGCCTGAGTATACTGCTTCCTGTGTGCTCCTGCCCTGCTGCTTTTGGTTCCTGATTGTTATTCGGATCCTCTTGGAAAACAACCGACACCGACTCTGGACTTCATCTGGTATCATCTAGCTGTGCCCGGACTCCGTTTGCCGTCTTTGGTCGGCACTTCTGCCCGGTTCCTTCCGTTTAATACCACTCTGGACTCACATCACGTACGGACATTTTTGGACTTACCTATTGCCCTTTTGTGTCCCGGCTGCTGCGCATTTAGGGCTTCTGGGGTGATTGCCAGACAGTCCCTGTATAGGGGTTCGCTCTTGGTGGTCTCCCTGGGGGAGTCCGGTGCGCGGTCCCGGGAATTCCCTTTCGCTCCGTCCCTGGAAGGTATTTCCTGTATTTATGTTCTACTGTGTTTTTGTTCCGTTTATGTACATATTTGCTGGTTGCATATTATAAAAGTCTTGCACCAAGAACTCGTCTCTGGTTGTCATTGCCCTAACGCAATCGAAATCCTCAATACATACAATAGTATTACAGCCAGACTCGGGAAGACCTAACATTTGTACAGGCACCTTGTGTCGTGTTGTTCCGGGGAACAGTTGCCTGACGTCTGCCTGGGGCCACCACTCTGCTTCTTACTGCCTGTTGTGATGCTACGCCTCCCTCCCCCTGTGCACTGCTGTCCTCGCTCTGCATATCCTCGTGCCAGGTTGGGTCAGTTACTGGATCATCCACCACGTCGTCTTCCTCTTCCGCACCCTGCTCCTCCTCCTGACTTCCTGACAATTGTGTCTCATCATCGTCCACCCCTTGTTGAGACACGTTGCCAACTTCGTGAGAACGTGGCTGCTCAAATATTTGGGCATCTGTACATACAATCTCGTCATGGCCCACTTCAACAGGAGCTGGCGAGAGGCCAGAATTTGTGAATGGAAACGTGAACGAACAGCTCTTCCGAGTGTCCAAGTGTGGGATCAGTAATGTCCGTGGACGTGTACTCGGCCTGGTGGTAGGAAGGAGGATCAGGCTCTGAAATGTGCGGTGCAGTATCACGGGTACTGACACTTGACCGTGTGGAAGACAGAGTGTTTGTGGTGGTGCCAATCTGACTGGAAGCATTATCCGCTATCCAACTAACAACCTGTTGACACTGGTCTTGGTTCAAGAGCGGTGTACTGCTGCAGTCCCCAAGAATTTGGGACAGGACGTGCGAGCGACTAGATGTGGCCCTTTGTTGTGGCGAAATTAGAGCTTGCACACAACCTCGGTCTCTGCCTGCACCACCATCACGTCCACTTCCTTGTTCGTTGACAACGCCCTTGCGCATTTTGCAATGCTGTGCTGATGTGTATTCACTAGACTTGTGCGTTATATCCAAGTTTTTGCAAAACTCACACAAATGCAGCGGAAAGCTGCCACCAACAGGCACACACGTGCGGTTTTTAAATGCAAGCACGGAGGCACTAAGAACCTAACAGGTCTCTATCCAGGGACAACGTGGAGCCTCCCAATTTTTGGCTGCCCTGCCTAAGGGCTATACTATAATACACCCACTTCCTTACAATGGGCACTTCAGGTTTACAGGCCCTCATGCACGTCTCTATCCAGGGACAACGTGGAGCCTCCCAATTTTTGGCTGCCCTGCCTAAGGGCTATACTACAATAGACCCACTTCCTTACAATGGGCACTTCAGGTTTACAGGCCATCATGCACGTCTCTATCCAGGGACAATGTGGAGCCTCCCAATTTTTGGCTGCCCTGCCTAAGGGCTATACTACAATAGACCCACTTCCTTACAATGGGCACTTCAGGTTTACAGGCCCTCATGCACGTCTCTATCCAGGGACAATGTGGAGCCTCCCAATTTTTGGCTGCCCTGCCTAAGGGCTATACTATAATACACCCACTTCCTTACAATGGGCACTTCAGGTTTACAGGCCCTCATGCACGTCTCTATCCAGGGACAACGTGGAGCCTCCCAATTTTTGGCTGCCCTGCCTAACGGCTATACTACAATAGACCCACTTCCTTACAATGGGCACTTCAGGTTTACAGGCCCTCATGCACGTCTCTATCCAGGGACAACGTGGAGCCTCCCAATTTTTGGCTGCCCTGCCTAAGGGCTATACTACAATAGACCCACTTCCTTACAATGGGCACTTCAGGTTTACAGGCCATCATGCACGTCTCTATCCAGGGACAATGTGGAGCCTCCCAATTTTTGGCTGCCCTGCCTAAGGGCTATACTATAATACACCCACTTCCTTACAATGGGCACTTCAGGTTTACAGGCCCTCATGCACGTCTCTATCCAGGGACAACGTGGAGCCTCCCAATTTTTGGCTGCCCTGCCTAAGGGCTATACTATAATACACCCACTTCCTGACAATGGACACTTAATGTTTTGAGGCCCTCATGCACGTCTGTATGCAGGGGCATTGGTGAACCTCACAATTTTGGACTGCCCTGGCAAAGGAAAATACTACAAAGACTCACTTCCTTAAAATGGGCACATTAGACTCAAGAGGCCTTCATGTACGTCTCTTCTCAGGGACATCGGAGTGCCACACAATGTTTTCACGTAAAATCTTTCATGTATTAATCTCAAAAAGTAACATACACCAGCTCTATCTCACTATTGGGTATGTGCCCTTAACATTTCCGCCATGAAAAATCATTTTGGGGTCATTTTGGAAGGTTTTCTGGTGAGTCCGTAAAAATGGCGTAAAACGCGGACAAAATTGTTCACAGCTGTGACTTTTCAGTGATAAATGCTTCAAGGGGTCTTCCCCATGCTGTTGCCATGTCATTTGAGCACTCTTCTGAGACTTTTGTGACATTTTTAGGGTTTCTCCATGCTGCCGGGGGGTCATTTCACAAAAATACTCGGGTCTCCCATAGGATAACATTGGGCTCGTTGCTCGGCCCGAGTACACGAGTATCTTGGGAGGCTCGGCCCGAGCTTCGAGCACCCGAGCTTTTTAGTACTCGCTCATCACTACATATTACCAAAAGAAGTTTAGGAGGTAGAGATTGGGGAGAAGGGGCTCATAAGTGGACAAAGAAGCATTTTTTCTGACATATTTTACAAAGTTTCTTATACTTTTAATCATTAATTTATGAAAGGTTGTTGAAATGATAGAGGCCACTTCAAGGGTACATATCATTTTGACAAACCTGTACCGTGCATACTGAGCAAGAAACATAGTAACAAAAAAGACACAGTTGCACTCTGTAGCGTTAAGATATGTGTAACAATGAATATAGGAATATAGACATGCATTAATGCTATGGAAAACATGTAAAAATTGAGATACTTAGCACACAAAAATGGCCAGTTTTATATGAGCCACAGCCAACGCCAAGGTGACCTCATTGTTGGGTCTCTATCAAACTAGAATGTTTTTATGGGTTAAAAACCTCTAATTTATGGGCGGGTAAGAACCTGCTAATGAAGAATTAAAATCGCCTGAGGTTGTGGAGCAGGAGTGCTCAATCAGAAGGCACGACCCTGTAATCTAAGAAAAAGACTGAACAGGTGCATACTAAGCATGAAACGGTAACAAAAAAAAGACAGTTGTACTCTGAAGTACTAAGATGTGAATAACAATAAATATTGGAATATAGACATTAGAAAGTTAGGAAGTGCCATCAGTCTTTTCCTTAGATTACAGGGTGACGCCTTCTGATTCAGCATTTCTGCTCTAATTCTTTTTTAGCAGGTGTTGGCTGTTGGGCTCACATAAAACTGGCCATTTTTGTATGCTAAATATATAATTTTTTACATGTTTTTCATAGCAGTAATGCATGTCTATATTTCCATTTCATTGTTTCACTACAGAGTGCAACTGTCTCTTTTGCGTTACCTGTAACATGTCATAGTGAAATCTCACTATTATTGATAGGAGCTGAGCAATTTGGTTACTGTTCGGCTCCCCATCACCATTCACTGTGAATCTTGGCTAGCATTTTATGTGCACCGTACTACCAGCAAAACATCATAGATTTCTTTATAACATGCACCAAAAGGTCCAGATTTCATTAGAAATCAGACGTAAAATCTATATATATAATTGCCTTATTCTGTCTGTCTGTCTTGGTCCAAAATTATGTTGTTACAGTGACAACCGTGGCATTGGCCGCTTGCCTCGGCTCCGCCCCCCGCACGGATTGGCCGCTTGGCCAGGCTCCGCCCTCCGCACAGATTGGCCGCTCTCCCTGGCCCCCTGCACGCATTTGCTTGTCGGCCAGGCCCCGCCCCCTCACGCATCGGGCACTCGCCCTGGCCCCGCCCCCCGCACGCATTTCCCGAACCCACACCGTGCCCCGACTCCCAGGTGACTGCTGCACCTCCGGAAGCCCACACCGGCAAGACAAAGTGGAGAAAAGCCGTATGTGTGAAACCATTAGCTTACCCCGGCTCTCGGCACACGTGTGCCGGAGCCGGCGTAGGCTGATAACTATGGTACAAATCAGGTAATTATAGAAACCGCTTTCCTTAGTTACCCGATGAGTAAAATGGTTACTAGCTTACCCCGCCTCCCTGCACACGTCAGCACTGTCACTTCGAATAGTTACTTACCTTTTCTCCACTTTGTCGGATCCGGCGCGCTCCCGTGCACTGTGTACACTACATTGGCCACGCGACAAGCTCCGATCACGTGTTGTCATGTGACCGGAGCATGTGACCAGGAAGTTGCGGCATGGCCACTGTACTGTACACATTGTATGGCTGCTTTCAGACGTCCGTGTTTAATCAGGTACCAGTCACACGCATGGTTATGGTCATACGTGTGACATCCGTGTTTGCATGCGTGTGACAGGTACCGGAGAAAACACGGGTCTGTGAAATAAAAATATTTTTCATATTTATCTGCTTTCTCCGGCTCTGCTGCCTCCCGCTCCTGACCGCCTATCAACACACACACATTGAGCACATATACACACATAGCAGACACACACTGAGCACATATACACACATAGCAAACACACATGGATACACCGAGTGCATACACACATAGCACATATGCATGTACACACTCACACACACACACTGAGCACACACACATAGCAGAAAGAAACACACATAAAGCAGATACACATGGATACACCGAGCGCATACACACATAGCGCACATGCGTGTATACACACACATACACACACACACACTGAGCACATATACACACATAGCAGACACACATGGATACACCGAGCGCATACACACATAGTGCACATGCATGTACACACACACACACACACACATACACACACTGAGCACATATACACACTGAGTACACACACACTGAGCACACACACACACACTAAGACACACGCACACACTGCGCACACACACATAGCAGATAGACACACACATAGCAGACACACATGGATACACAGAGCGCATACACACATAGCGCACATGCATGTATACACACACACACACACTGAGCACATATACACACATAGCAGACACACATGGATATACCGAGCGCATACACACATAGCGCACATGCATGTATACACACACACACTGAGCACATATACACACATAGCAGACACACATGGATACACCAAGCGCAAACACACATAGTGCACATGCATGTACACACACACACACACACACACTTTGCTGTACACTCACCCAGCGATACGGTGCCCGGCACTGAAGTCCCCAGCGCTGTTCCCGCTTACAGCTCCACAGGGCACTGAATATTCAGTGAGTATAATGAGCGGCGATAAGGAGCGGAAAGCAGCAGAGCCGGAGACAGCATCGCTGGAGAGAAGTAAATATAGAAAATATTTTTATTAAAAAGACCCATATTTTCTCCGGTATGTTTTACACTGATGTCACACGGATCCCATCAGTGTGCGTTCCGTGTGACATCCGTGCTGCCGGAGATGCCTGCGTGTGTGCGTGCGGGGTCATGAAAAGTCACACGGTCTGTGTGCAAACACGGACGTGTGAGGCACATCATAGAATAACATGGGTACGTGTGACATCCGTGTTAAAAACAGATGTCACACGTACCTAAAACACGGTCGTTTGAAACCAGCCTACGGCAGCGCGCCGGATCTGACAAAGTGGAGAAAAGCCGGATGTGTGAAACCACTAGCTTACCCCGGCTGTCGGCACATGTGTGCCGGAGCCGGCGTAGGCTGGTAACCATGGTACACATCGGGTAACTATAGAAACCGCTTTGCTTAGGTACCCAATGTGTAACATGGTTACTAGCTTACCGAGGCTCCCAACACATGTGTGCCGGAGCCGGCGTACGCTGTTAACCAGCGTACACATCGGGTAGCTATGGAAACCGCTTTGCATAGTCACCCGATGTGTACCATGGTTACTAGCTTACCCCGGCTCCTGCCCATTCAGATCGTTGGTCTCCCACTGTCAAACAACCGATGCGTGCTGCACAGCAGGAGACCAACGAGCAAAAAATGAACCATCATTATTCAAGACTTACTGATTATATTATTATTCAATCTGCTAACCTACATATACATTCTAGACTACCGGATACGTTAGAATCAGGCCACCTTCTAGTAATTTGACAAATTGGAATATTTTTGCCTCTTACTCTAGCATACCCCTTCATCAAAGTCGACGTGAACAATATAGGTCTTTATGAATCAAGGTCAGTATATTTAATGCATTCGGTATCTAAGCTCTAGTCATTATGGACTTCAGATCAGTGCAGTCTGTTCCATTTTGGAGTTAATTTAACTATGATATTAAGGAAATGAATTATAACATTTTCTCCATTTCCCTCAATATAATGTCTGAAGAATAAAGATCCAGTAAACAGTCCATTAAAATAGGATCTGCAGCAAACAGTGCCTGTGTTCTGCTGATGCTGGCTGCAAGGAAGAAAGGAAATATAATTTCATAATTCACTTTACTTTAAATGGGCTGCGGGATAGTTCCATGTACGCAAAGTGCTTTGAACACATATCCTCATTATAGCAGATGTCTACTTCTTCTACATGTTTATGTGCTTAGCAACATTCCCTCCTTTGTGAGCAAAAATGGATGGACTTTTACCTTTCACCATGCAGGCAATAAAAAGCTACAAAAATTGACTATTTCTACTGACATCATGAAAGCAATGGCTGTAAAGCCTACAAAAGGAGTGGCCAAAAACATTGCCTCATTTTTTTACATCTATAATACCAAGAGAGGGCACTGGTAATGACTTATCTGGAAAAAGGGCCTTCAGCCACCTCTGTGTCTAGGGCTTGGGAACTACTTCTACTTCTGCACCCACTATAACAAAGCAGCTGTTGTACATGCCCCAAAGTGATGCTATCTCCATGCAGGACATGCAGCTCCTCACTCTTCTTTTTTGCATATTAGAGGTCAGGGAACAAGTGAGATACGCACCAGCTAAGGCCTAAGCCACACGGCTAGAAAATCGGTGCGAGTGGAGTGCGATACAACATCGCATTCCCCTCAGACCAATTCTAGCCTGTGTGACAGCACACATGAGCGATTATTTCTTAATCAGACCGAGAAAACAATCGCAGCATGCTGCGATTGTAAGGTGAGACCCTTTTCTCTCGCACCCATTCAAGTGAATGGGGCGAGAGAAAAAAAGCACTGCACTCACGGTACTCCGGTGTACCGGTAGTGCAGAGCGAGAATCACAATAGCCGGCTACGGAGGAGAGAGGGGGAGAAATCCCTCTCCCCCTCCTCCGTGCCGGCCCACCCCTCTGCATCGCCGGCCCACCCCCCGCAGCTGAGGTCCGCTCGCAGGGTCGGACCTCAGATGCAGGCACACTCGCATGACACTCGGCTCCTGCTGTGCTGCCAGCGCAAGCCAAGTGTCATGCGAGCATCGCAGTAGTGCCCCGTGTGGACCCAGCCTTTATAGTGGGGTCCGAGTGAATTACCAAAACATTGGTGATAGAAGTACTGAAACAATCTATGAAGTGGCAACTTTTTGTTGTTCTCTGTTAAAGAAATTTACAACAGCCCTTATCTACTGTTACCAAAAAGTATGAACAGAGTCTTGTGCTATTTTACATACTAATTCTATCAGGAGGTTTTTGCTATGAATTCTAAGAGCAGCACAATGTAGTGGCTGAGAGCCTGATTCCAGTGATGTGTCACTTACTGAACACCTTGGTGCAGCTTTACTAGAATCCTTGTTTTCTCTCTTATAGATGTATCAGTACACAAATTGCTGAGCTGTATATAACCCCTCCCACACTCTTGACTCTCAGCTTCCTGTGTACATTGTGCAATGTGAGCAAGCTGCCAATCAGTGGTAGGGGCAGGGTTACACAGATTAGCCTGTCTGGCCTACAGGCAAGATCTAGTCTTGAATTGATACTCTCTTGCTGATAAAACATTGGTTGTACTGGAACTAAAGCACACAGCCTCACAAATGACGCATCCCTGGACTCAGGACTTTATTGCCTACATTATGTTGCTCTCAGAATAAATAGCAAAAAAACTGCTAACAGATTCCCTTTACCATTTCTTCATATTTATCACATTGAAGAAAAGTTAGAAAAACAATCATTTAACTTGTTCTAATTAGCTTCTTTGACTTTAGTACATGACACAGAGTAAGGCTATTTTTTCATGGCCCGCATACAGACCAAGATTTCCAGATCAGTTGCTGGTCTCCTATTCCGAACCCAACAGCTTCATGGAATATATCAGTCGGCTGGGTTTGGATCAGGGGAACAGAAGCTGATCCGGAAATCGCGGTCCACACACAGACAGTGAAATTCAAACGTGTGGAACCAGCGATTACAAAATCACTTATACATTACAGATCATAAAACTTGGTTTCGAGCCCCCACATATTGCGTGAAACTTCTTGGCTTGACAGATAAGCATAGGTGAGTGCTGGGAGGAAGAATACATGAATGTACATAATTTATTTTGTAAATATTTATCAAAATTGTGTGATTAAAGCCCAAATGAAGCGTGACAGAATGTAAGACAAACTACAACCGTGAATTTATCAGTCACTCCTGAACGAGTCTCCTCCTGCAACTCATAAAGGATGAATCCTGGCACTGCTTATCTTATTTCTTCAGGATGTGCTCAAATATTATTTTCATGCCGGCTTCCCAACATATCAGCTTGCGCTGTGATACAATGGATTTCTACCATACAACCCACAAAAAAAAAACCTTGTGAAATATTTCCCTATCTGGCTAATGACACCAGTCACGGGAGTCACCAGTGTATCTATTGAGGTTATCTACTTATGGACACAAGCCGTCTACGTCAGAATGTGACGTTCGTAATATTAATGATCACTTTATTTATATTGCACCAACATATTGTCATAGATGTTCAGAGGAAAACAGGTAATACTTCTGTACAACTGCTGAGACCAGTAATTGTCGCCAGACATCAAGTGTTATATGGGCTATGACGTCTGTAGCCACAGTTAACAGTATACTGTTGGGACAAGCGCTGGAATGGGGGGGTTCTAATTCTAAATTTTAACTGAATTTATCATAGCTTGGAAATTCCCAAGTCTTTCCCCTTAAAGAGGTGGTTCACTAGTTAGTATTCATAGGCCATCGATATTATGTTAAGAAACAAGGTTTCTCTCAAATACCTTGTGTTGCCAACAGTGCCTGTGAGCGGCGCTATTGTACTCCACTCATCCCCTTCACGTGACCCCCGGGCTCCGTGACCTCTGATGTCCGGTGATGTCACGTCAGCTTACTGTTGACCTGACATCACAAAGCCAGGCCCCAGTCTTCCTGAGTTACTGGGCTGTGGGAAGCATTTCATCGCGCGTCACAGTCCAGCGTCACAGCCCAGCATCTTCCTTCTCTCCCCTTCACTGCAGAGTGCCGCAATCAGTAGCGATGCTGGATTGTGTTGAGCGGTGAAACGCCGCCCACAGCCCAGTCACTCAGGGAGACTGGGGCCGGCCGCAGTGATGCCAGGTCAACAAGAAGTTGACGTGACATCACCGGACAACAGAGGTTACAAAGCCTGGAGGGAGGTCACATGAAGGGGATGAGTGGACCACAATAGCGCCGCTCACAGGTACTATTGGCAACACAAGATACAGTTAGGTCCATAAATATTTGGACAGTGACACAATTTTCGCGAGTTGGGCTCTGCATGCCACCACATTGGATTTGAAATGAAACCTCTACAACAGAATTCAAGTGCAGATTGTAACGTTTAATTTGAAGGTTTGAACAAAAATATCTGATAGAAATTGTAGGAATTGTACACATTTCTTTACAAACACTCCACATTTTAGGAGGTCAAAAGTAATTGGACAAATAAACCAAACCCAAATAAAATATTTTTATTTTCAATATTTTGTTGCGAATCCTTTGGAGGCAATCACTGCCTTAAGTCTGGAACCCATGGACATCACCAAACGCTGGGTTTCCTCCTTCTTAATGCTTTGCCAGGCCTTTACAGCCGCAGCCTTCAGGTCTTGCTTGTTTGTGGGTCTTTCCGTCTTAAGTCTGGATTTGAGCAAGTGAAATGCATGCTCAATTGGGTTAAGATCTGGTGATTGACTTGGCCATTGCAGAATGTTCCACTTTTTTGCACTCATGAACTCCTGGGTAGCTTTGGCTGTATGCTTGGGGTCATTGTCCATCTGTACTATGAAGCGCCGTCCGATCAACTTTGCGGCATTTGGCTGAATCTGGGCTGAAAGTATATCCCGGTACACTTCAGAATTCATCCGGCTACTCTTGTCTGCTGTTATGTCATCAATAAACACAAGTGACCCAGTGCCATTGAAAGCCATGCATGCCCATGCCATCACGTTGCCTCCACCATGTTTTACAGAGGATGTGGTGTGCCTTGGATCATGTGCCGTTCCCTTTCTTCTCCAAACTTTTTTCTTCCCATCATTCTGGTACAGGTTGATCTTTGTCTCATCTGTCCATAGAATACTTTTCCAGAACTGAGCTGGCTTCATGAGGTATTTTTCAGCAAATTTAACTCTGGCCTGTCTATTTTTGGAATTGATGAATGGTTTGCATCTAGATGTGAACCCTTTGTATTTACTTTCAGGGAGTCTTCTCTTTACTGTTGACTTAGAGACAGATACACCTACTTCACTGAGAGTGTTCTGGACTTCAGTTGATGTTGTGAACGGGTTCTTCTTCACCAAAGAAAGTATGTGGCGATCATCCACCACTGTTGTAATCAGTGGACGCCCAGGCCTTTTTGAGTTCCCAAGCTCACCAGTCAATTCCTTTTTTCTCAGAATGTACCCGACTGTTGATTTTGCTACTCCAAGCATGTCTGCTATCTCTCTGATGGATTTTTTCTTTTCTTTCAGCCTCAGGATGTTCTGCTTCACCTCAATTGAGAGTTCCTTAGACCGCATGTTGTATGGTCACAGCAACAGCTTCCAAATGCAAAACCACACACCTGTAATCAACCCCAGACCTTTTAACTACTTCATTGATTACAGGTTAACGAGGGAGACGCCTCCAGAGTTAATTGCAGCCCTTAGAGTCCCTTGTCCAATTACTTTTGGTCCCTTGAAAAAGAGGAGGCTATGCATTACAGAGCTATGATTCCTAAACCCTTTCTCCGATTTGGATGTGAAAACTCTCATATTGCAGCTGGGAGTGTGCACTTGCAGCCCATATTATATATATAATTGTATTTCTGAACATGTTTTTGTAAACAGCTAAAATAACAAAACTTGTGTCACTGTCCAAATATTTCTGGACCTAACTGTATTTGAGAGAAAGCTTGTTTCTCAACACAATATCGATGTGCCTATGAAAACTAACTAGAGAACCACCGCTCTAAGGAGTTGTGGCGCCCCTGAGGCTTCCGTCGCCACAGGAACATTGCACCCCATCCAGCGGTGTGATGTCCCATCCTGGGTAAGGAAAGGAGTGAACGCCGGTCCACAGGCAAAACTGCACTACACCCATTGTTAGGTACACACAGGGACCAGGGACAGTGGCAGCAACCTTCCCATGCTGCATGCTGGGAGGGGCCGTAAGACCCTTCCCTGCTCCCATAGGGTGATAGCTTAGCAACTGGGGGGGTGGGAGGAGCCACCCGAGAGGAGAGTAGACAAGGAAGGTCAAGAGTAAGCAGTTAGGGAGTTGAAGTTGAAGGAGAGAAGAGAGGGAAAGAAGGAGTGTGAGGAGGTCTGCGGGAGGCAGAGGAGAAGGAGAGACAGTAGGAAAGAGCTCTAGTCAGTCAGGAGCAAGAAGAAGGAAGCGACACTTCCTGGTGAAGACCCTGGGACCCGGTAGGTCCAGGTGACACCAAGTAGAGAACAGAAGGGATTCCAGAGCCACAGACAGCTTTCAGGCTAGTGGCCTGTTCCACAGAAACATCGGTGGAGGGATCAGGCCGCATACAGGGGACGGTCCCTAGAAGCTGGAGGACATAAAGTCAGATCTAAAGACAAAAACCGCGGCACAGGGTAGCTGCACGCGCCCAGGGCTACAGCCCACAGCAGAACTTCTAGAAAGGGGGTAAACTACCGACAGGCAAGCCCCTGGCCTGGAGGCTGTAGTGGAGGCCAAGCCAGGTCCATCCATAAAAGGTGAGGCTTAGAAGACGACCGAGAAAGTGACACAATAGAGGGGTGTACCGGCTTTTGCCCACAGATCTACCCAGGATCGGCGGAGGTCCCTGACAGTGGGTCTCAGCAGTCCAAAGGCACCAGTGTGCTGCAGCCCAGGAACTGTGAGTAAACATCTTGAAATTGCACCCTCTGGAGTTGCCTCAGTTATTCCGCCGGCACTACATCGACACTTACAAGCACGAACAGTTGCCCCGGGGCACCTCTCCACCTGTGGGGAGCAGGACCATCCAAGCTGCCATTCCACCAGCCCCGGAGGCCTCATACAGCAGCGGCGGCTTAATAGCCGCAAACCACAGGTGGCGTCACGAATATAAACTATAATGTACCCCCAACACTGAAGCCATATTAATTGACTCCCGCCAGGGTCACGAAGTTGGGCCCCACCACCACTGACGATCCCCGGACTAGTTCGGCCCGGCACCGGGTGTCCCATAGCCCTGGGGTGGGCGAGTCAGAGTCATCCAGGAAAAAATATAAATTTGTATTAAGGAAATAAACATGCAGGAAGAGAGCTGAAAGGTAAAGCTTGCTGAGTGACCAGTGGCCACAGTGAGCAATCCTACCAACAAAGTTAGAAATTTATTGATACATTTCCTAGCATAATAACAAAGGAACAGCGCAATGCAAAGGTCACAGAAAAAAAACAACGAATGTCTGTTTTAGGAGAGCTATTTGGCATGCATTGAATGCCAGATGGCATGCTTGTACGACAGGTCGGTTGGGTAAGGCTAAAGGGACTGTCAGCACAGAATGACTGTTCAAACTAAGTATAGGTGCTCGGTGCACCATGGTGGCGCTAATCATTTAAGTGCACCTTCCCACCGGCTTGTTTTCCATCTATCTCTGCCCTTCTCTGCTCTATTAATCCAGAGCTGTCAATAAAATCTAGTATTTTTTTATTTTATATACATCCTTTTTCTTGTCTATGTGTGCACACACCTATATGCACCTGTTCACTTTACTTGGGTGTTTCATACATGCGTTTTTTCAGGTGCATGCTATGCAGAGACTTTTCTACTAGTAATTATTGGAAATAGTTTCCAGGTTCCTTCCCATTCCAAGTGAGACTTCTCAGTATATCTGTGTGCACAACAGACATTTAAGTGCAATCCTGGAATAAGGCTCTACCAGCTGAAACATGTCGGATTTCTCTTAATGTGTCCCCCCCTCACTGTTTTCATGATCGATGGATCTTTTTTTAATAAAACTTCAATAAATATTTTGATCCTTCTTTGAAGTGCTGGAGATCATACTCTATTTTGCTTGTGTGTTCTGCCTGAGGCCAGGGCAGCTCTGTGCACCAACACCGATTCTGATCTGGACTTTAGGAAGGGTGAGCTGAACTACTTTTTCTATTTTCTGCAATCAAAGAAGTAGAGGCAGAGGAAAAAACAAGTAGGAGCGAGTTAAATGTTTGGCCATGCCTTGAGCCTGTACTTGGTTTGAACAGTCATTCTGTGCTGACTAGAGTCCCATTAACAAGTTTATAGCTGCTCGATGGTAACCATCTTTGGCCTTGCCTAAAAGTTACATTACTAAAATACAGATATAGCAATTACACATAATAATGCTCCTGGATTCCCTCCTATTAATATGCTGAAGATGGATGTGCAAAAGAGGCTTATATCATTTAAAATTCCCAGCAGATTATAATATATGAATATTTCGGTAGGGTTCATGAACATATGAAAAAAATTTACAAAAGGAAACCCATATTAATATATGCAGAGTTTGCTATGGAATTTATTAGAGCAGGCGATATCCGTGGAAAATTCTAAAAGGGTTTTTAGGAATTCTAATTTCTGCAGTGATTATTTCAGCCGCATGTGAATAGGGGAGGAAATACCCCACTGACTTCCATACTAGTAAGTATAAATTTATATGCACACACGTCTTTCCCAATACTTAGAACACATTATTAATTCTTCAAACTATTATGCAAACAAACAAAGAAACAAGTGCTGCCACTTTTATACTGAATTGCCATGTATCCCATGGAAGGGGCAATGAGGGTTTTGGAGAATCAGAGCTTGGTAACTGTTCGCGGTGTTGAAGTACTAAGGAGATATGGAGACGCGAGTCATTTTCAAAGAAATGGTTTGTTGTACAGTACAAACAAAGGAGACACAGACCAGGAAACCCTTAGGCTACTTTCACACATCCGGTTTGAGCCCTGCGGCTCAATCCGGCTGTGAAAACTATGCAACGGATGCGGTGAAAACACCGCATCCTTTGCATCAGTTTTTACATGCGGCCGGTCCGGTTTTTTCCGGTTGCGGCATGCTACTGAGCATGCGCAGTGGAAAATACCGCATGCGGCGACCGGATGCGGTTTTTTCCGCATCGCGCCGCATCCGGCCTCCATAGGGATGCATTGAAAAATGCGCCGCAGCGGCCGGATGCGGCGCGATGCGGTGTTTTTTGCCGGAGCAAAAAACGTTGCAGGGTACGTTCGATCCGGCCGCCGCATCGGCTAAATCTGCCGCATGCGGCAAAAACCGGACCGAACGCAAGCCCCTACGGCACAATGCGGCACTAATGTAAGTCAATGCAAAAAAACCCGCAATCGGCGTTACAAAAGCCGGTTGCGGTTTTTCTGCAGAACGCCGTATTGTGCCGCAGAGCAAAAATCCGGATGTGTGAAAGTACCCTAAGGCTACTTTCACACATCCGGTTTGAGCCCTGCGGCTCAATCCGGCTGTGAAAACTATGCAACGGATGCGGTGAAAACACCGCATCCTTTGCATCAGTTTTTACATGCGGCCGGTCCGGTTTTTTCCGGTTGCGGCATGCTACTGAGCATGCGCAGTGGAAAATACCGCATGCGGCGACCGGATGCGGTTTTTTCCGCATCGCGCCGCATCCGGCCTCCATAGGGATGCATTGAAAAATGCGCCGCAGCGGCCGGATGCGGCGCGATGCGGTGTTTTTTGCCGGAGCAAAAAACGTTGCAGGGTACGTTCGATCCGGCCGCCGCATCGGCTAAATCTGCCGCATGCGGCAAAAACCGGACCGAACGCAAGCCCCTACGGCACAATGCGGCACTAATGTAAGTCAATGCAAAAAAACCCGCAATCGGCGTTACAAAAGCCGGTTGCGGTTTTTCTGCAGAACGCCGTATTGTGCCGCAGAGCAAAAATCCGGATGTGTGAAAGTACCCTTAGGGAGACATAACAGAGGCAAACCGTGATTAAATCAATAAAAGGACGTTCATTGCTCTGGTCCTCTGGTGACAGGCTCGGTATTTAGAATATTGTTGTTTTTGATTTCTGCTATATATAAAAACAACAATAAATAATTTCTCTAGCTACACAGCTTTACTGGTTGGAAAATCAGAACACCTAAACTGGCAACACTTAGCAAGTGAAGCTCCACTGATGTCCGCTGATACACGGTGTCTCAGTCCTACAGCACTCTGCAGCTCTCCGCTCTTATGTAGGGTGGTACCAAGGTGTCACCCCACTATGAAGTCTTTTTGTTCTATTAAAGCATGTGAACAACACACCTCCATTTAAATTAAATTGTAACTGTTATCTTTTGGTTTAAAGGGAATGTGTAGTGCAGTGCCGCTCAGGCTGCAGATCACCCCTCCTTACCACGTCACCTCGGACCGCTGATCCCGGCAGGCAGCACACTATATGGGGGCGCGGGATACAGTCAGCAGGGCATAGGGAAACAGTCAGCAAGGCATAGGAAACAGCCAACGAGGCATAGGGAAACAGTCAGCAAGGCATTGGGATACAGCACAGAACATAGCTCTTAGTAAGGGGGAATTCCTGTATATACCTGTACATGACAGGAGGAGAGAGGG
Source organism: Anomaloglossus baeobatrachus (assembly GCF_048569485.1). NCBI lineage: Eukaryota > Metazoa > Chordata > Amphibia > Anura > Aromobatidae > Anomaloglossus > Anomaloglossus baeobatrachus. The sequence continues at coordinate 180,398,748 of NC_134354.1, forward strand.
ACATTTTATTGCAAGGGGTATATATTTTGTTCCTGGAGTTTGGATGGGGGGTTTCATTTTACTACAAGGGGTGAAGTGTGTGTGAATGACCTACATAGGAGCCACATTGCAGTATAGTCACTTACAACCATTATTGTTTACACCTACTTATACCTCCTTAATTACACTATTCCTTTTTATATAATCACAATTTAAACCCCTTCCCTAGATTATAATCAAATAATAATGCCCCCTCCCCCACTGGAGTATAATCATAATAATGCCCCCTCCCTCCTAGATTACAATCATATAATAACGCCCCCCCTTCCCCTGGCGTATAATAGAGTAACACACCTCACTCCTGGAGTATAATCATAAAATAATGCCCCCTCCCTAGAGTGGAGTATAATCATAATAATGCTCCCTCCCCCCTAGATTACAATTATATAATAACGCCCCCCCCCCTTCCCCTGGAGTATAATAGAGTAACACACCTCACCCCTGGAGTTTAATCATAGAATAATATCCCCCACCCTTGGAGTATGATCATAGAATAATGTCCCCCCACTCCTGGAGTATAATCATAGAATAATGTTCCCCACCCCTGGAGTATAATCATAGAGTAATGTCCCCCCACCCCTGGAGTATAATCATAGAATAATGTCCCCCCACCCCTGGAGTATAATCATAGAATAATGTTCCCCCACCCCTGGAGTGTAATCATAGAATAATGTTCCCCACCCCTGGAGTATAATCATAGAATAATATCCCCCACCCCTGGAGTATAATCATAGAATAATATCCCCCACCCCTGGAGTATAATCATAGAATAATGTCCCCCCACCCCTGGAGTATAATTATAGAATAATGTCCCCCCACCCCTGGAGTATAATTATAGAATAATATCCCCCACCCCTGGAGTATAATCATAGAATAATATCCCCCACCCCTGGAGTATAATCATAGAATAATGTCCCCCCACCCCTGGAGTATAATTATAGAATAATGTCCCCCCACCCCTGGAGTATAATCATAGAATAATATCCCCCACCCCTGGAGTATAATCATAGAATAATGTCCCCCCACCCCTGGAGTATAATGATAGAATAATGTCCCCCCACCCCTGGAGTATAATTATAGAATAATATCCCCCACCCCTGGAGAATAATCATAGAATAATATCCCCCACCCCTGGAGTATAATCATAGAATAATGTCCCCCCACCCCTGGAGTATAATCATAGAATAATGTCCCCCCACCCCTGGAGTATAATTATAGAATAATATCCCCCACCCCTGGAGTATAATCATAGAATCATGTCCCCTCCACCACTGGAGTATAATCATAGAATAATGTCCCCCCAACCCCTGCAGTATAATCATAGAATACCGTGTTTTTCCAAAAATAATACCTCCCCCAAAAATAAGCCCTAGCAGGGATTTTCAGCATTTTTAGAGCAAGGCTTAAATATAAGCCCTCCCCCAAAAATAAGCCCTAGTCGCGGATCAATAATGAAGTGTCCGTGCAGCTAAAAGAGTTACAGATACTGCAGGACACTTCATTATATACAGCGGGCACCCCGTAATCACACTCACCCGACGCTAAGCGGTAGGACCTGAAGTGATCGCACCCCCGCACACATCTGATCACACACACACACACACACACACACACACATCCGATCTCACACACACACACATCCGATCTCACACACAAACATCAGATCGCACACATAATCAGATCACACACACAAACATCGGATCACACACACATTGGATCACACACATACTCACCACATCCAGCGACACTGATCTCTTCTCTCTTCTCTTCCCCCACTAGATTATAATCATAGAATAACACTCCCCTCACCTTGAGTGCAATCATAAAATAATGCCCCCCTTCCCCTGGAGTATAAGGGCTCATGCGCACGTTGCGTACTGACATGCATTTACGCTGCGTATTGCACTGCAGCGTAAATGCATGCGTCCTGTGTCCCCTGCACAATCTATGTAGATTATGCATGAGACATGCGCACGTTGCTTTTATGAACGCAGCGATTTGGGGGCTAAAATTTTGACCCAGATCCGTGCGTTCATAAAAGCAGCATGTCAATTATTTGTGCATTCTGGATGCAGCTCCCCTCTGTCTATGTTGGGGGCAGCAGCCATAGCGCATGAAATCGGCTTTTTTTAACAAAAACACTTCATCCATTATGCAGTGTTTCTGCAGCGATTTGAAGCGCACATGTGCTGTCAAATCGCTGCAGAATATTCTGCAGTTATGTGCGCATGAGCCCTAATAGAGTAATGTACCTCACTCCCGGAGTATAATCATAAAATAACGCCCCTCCCTAGAATGGAGTATAATCATAGAATAATGTCCCCCATCCCTTTGACTATAATTATTATCACCTTTTTGAGTATATTGATACACTAACATCGTAAAATAACAGTCTCCTGGAGTATAATTACACACACCCCTTGCAGTAAAATGATGCCCCCTGCAGTGTAATGTGTTCTTTCCGTGTACATGTGCCAGACGTATTGCTGAGTGCCATTCACTGACAGGTATCAGTTTTGTTATTCATATTGACTTCATAAAATTTTGTCATATTATAGCACTCAAAATTTAACTCTTTCACCCCCGGACGATTTTCCATTTTTTTTTTTTGCTCCCCTTCTTCCGAGAGCCGTAACTTTTTTATTTTTCCGTCAATCTTGCCATATAAGGGCGTATTTATTGCATGACAAAGTGGACTTTTGAATGATATCATTAGTTTTACCATATATTGTACTAGGAAACAGGAAAAAAAATTGCAAAAAAAGTGCAATTGCACGATTATTTTTGGGATATTTTATTCACTCTGTTCACTATATGGTAAAACTAACATGTCAGTATGATGCTTCAGGTCAGTATAAATTCGTAGATACAAAACTTGTATACTTTTATCTAAGCGGTTAAAAAAATTCAGAATTTGTTAAAAAAAAAATTGTGCTTTTGGCGCCATTTTCTGAAACCCGTTGCAGTCTCATTTTTCGGGATGTGAGGCTCAGAGACTGCTTATTTTTTTCCGTCTTGAGCTAGTGTTTTCAATTATACAATTTTTATGCAGATACTACTTTTTGATTGCCCGTTATTGGATCTTTTTAAAAATTTTGTGGCGACCAAATATTTTTTTCTCACCACACCATGTACCGATCTGATTAATTGATTTTATATTTTTATTGATCGGCATTTCTGAACTTGGCGATACCAAATATGTGTATATTTTTACTAACAGTTTTATTTTCAGTGGGGCGAATGAGGCGTGATTTGAAGTTTTTATTTATTTTTTTATATTTTGTATTTATTTTACTAGTCCCCTAGGGAGCTATAAGGATCAGCAGTCTGATCGCTTGTGCATTCCTGTTGATCGGAGCTGTACAGTGTTCCTGTGTGAATCGGCGCTCTGTCCACTCTGACAGAAACATGACATGATAGCAACAGGGGTCATTACATGACCCACCGCTACCATGGCAACCATCGGCTTCCCGTGATCGTGTAGTGCCCCATGGGGCAGGTTGTTTTAACCTACTCGTCACCGGGCCAGGGGTGCAGATCCTCTGCATTGTAACGGGTGGCTTGGCCCGGTTCCATTGCCCTGAGGTGTACAGGAAGGGAAGGATGGCGGTTGACGGGAGGAAGGAATGGAGTATGGGGGTGGTAGTGACGGTTAGGAAAGTCTTTTTTAGGATGATCGTGATGCCACCTGTGGTACGTGGCCAGGTATGCGGCCGCCGCTGCAGGGTCTCTCACCAGGGCAGATGTTGCATGCAGCCGTGTTTGTGTCGCTCCCACAGCCTGAGCGGGATTACCCCAGGGAGGATGATGGAGGACGGGGGTGGTGGTAGTCCCCATTGGCACCGCAGTGACAGGCAGAGACAGGGGCTGTGGTTCTAGGTCTTTTTACTCACAGGTTTACTCACAGGTTGTTCAGGTGCTGCCCCAGAGTACCGATCTCTGCCACTATGGGATCCAGCCGATCCCAGATCCGTCGGCGGTCACTGCCGGTGCCCATGAAAGTCCGTTAGTGAAGTGTACCTTGGTTGCTATCCAGAACCTGGGCCGAGCCTCCTGCTCCCAGCCTCGGGCCCACGAAGAGAGAGAAACACTAACTCCTGTCGTCAGTGCTAGGTGTTAACCCAAGCTGTGCCCAGGAAAGTTCTGTCTCAAGTGTGTTAGTTGCGCCTACCTCTACCCTATGTGGTGCCCGCCCCCGGTGGTTGTCCTAGTGACTGGGGAAGTCCCATGCTTCCTGATGGCTAACTATCCTGTCTGCCCTAGTCCAACCCCCTGTAAGTAAGCACCTTACTGTGGTATATGTGTGTTTTGTGAAGGCACTGGCAGGTTAACCCCTTCCTGATCCGGGATAGATATTACCCCTGAAAAGTGGTGTAATTCCCTGTGGTGCCTGAAGCCCAGGGGAGCCACAATCGTGTCACGGGGCCACCGATGGTGGCAGGGAACAGCGTGATCCTCGATCTTTCTGTGTGTAAATGGACAGCTGTGATATATCCTGGACTTTATCTGTATTGTAGTACTGGAAATCTGAATGTGGCAGAACAACATGATAAGATAAATGCTCATTGGATTTATATCCAAATGCTACAGTTTACACTCTACTGTTATGGCTAAAAATGTTAACGTTATTGGGCCCCCACCAGATTTTCTGACCAGGTGCCCCCACCAACCTTAATCTATCCCTGGTCATCGATCTAAATGCATATAATTTTTTTTTGGTGGGGCCAAGATAGAGGAGTGAGGGATGGAGAGAGAGAGAGAGAAGGAAGGGGTAGAGAGAGAAAGAGAGAGGGGAAAAAGACAGAGAAAGAAAGTGGAGGGAAAGAGAAATTAAGCAGAGGGAAACAGAGGAGGGGGAGGGAGAGAGAAACAGAGAAGGGGAGAGAGAAAGAGAGAGAGGAGGGGGAGAGAGAGAGAGAAAGGGAGGAAGGGAAGAGAGAGGAAGGTAAGAGAGAGTAGGGTGAGAGGGAAAGGGAGGAAGAGGAGAGAGGGAGGAAGGGGAGAGAGAGAAAGGAGGGGGAGGGAGAGAGAGGAGGAGGGAGAGAGAAAGAGAGAAGAAGAGGGTGAGAGAAACAGAGAAGAAGAGGGGAAGAGAAAGAGAGAAGAGGAGGGGGAGAGAAAGAGAGAAGAGGAGGGGGAGAGAAAGAGAGAAAAGGAGGGGGAGAAAAAGAGAGAAGAGGAGGGGGAGAAAAAGAGAGAAGAGGTGGGGGAGAGAAAGAAAGAAGAGGAGGGGGGAGAGAAAGAGAGAAGAGGAGGGGGAGAGAAAGAGAGAAGAGGAGGGGGAGATATGCCAACGCACCAGGGCAGCGGGAGAGTCGGGGCGAAGTTCTGGTGCGGGTGTACAGGGAGATTCAGGGCATAATAGCCACCTACTTAAAATGCAGCATAGGTGCTGCTGAAGGTCGTGCTTTTAGTTTAAAACGTCAAATAATGGACTGGTGACAGGTTCGCTTTAAATAAAGGGGGCAATGATTTTAGTAAATAGGGGTCTCAGAATGAGGAACATACATTTTTGGTTAATGGTGGTAAGAGGGAACATATTTACCGTAGGGACCAATTAGGGGACATAATAATAATAATATTACCGTAATAATAATAATAAATAATACATCTTTCTATAGCGCCAACATATTCCGCAGCGCTATACAATTCAGGAGGTTAATATGCAAACAAATAACAGTTATAGGAAATACAATAATTAGAGTATGGAAAAAAAAAAAGAGACAACCCTGCTCGTGAGAGCTTACAATCTACAATGAGATGGGGTGGGAAACAAGGTGCAAGTGCTTATTTACAATGACAATACATCCATCTCAAGGAAATGGGGGACAGATAAGGAATGCCTTAACCAGTCAGCCAGAACCTTGAGATTCACTTAGATGCAGTGGAGTGTGACGTGGAGTTATGTTCTGAGAAGTTGTGGAGGGACTATGTAAATTTAATTTGGCTAGGGAGTGTGATAGGCCACCCTAAAAAGATGCGTTTTTAGAGAGTGTCTGAAGCTGAGTAAATTGTGATTTGTCCTAGCTTCTTGGGGTAGAGCGTTCCAGAGGATTGGTGCAGCTCAGGAGAAGTCTTGGATCCGGGAGTGGGAGGTTCGGATTAGTGTGGATGTTAGTCGAAAGTCATTTGAAGAGCATAGGGAATGGGTAGGGTGATAGACAGAGAGGAGGGTGGAGATGTAGGGGGGTGCCGCACTGTGGAGAGCTTTGTGGGTGAGAACAAGCAATTTGAATTGGATCCTGCGATATATGGGCAGCCAGTGCCATGACTAGCACAGAGAGGACGCATACGAGTAGCGTAGTAGAGTAGCCAGGTAGGTGACCCTGGCTGCTGCATTAACGATGGACTGTAGAGGAGAGAGTCTAGTTAGGGGTAGACCAATTAATAGAGAGTTACAGTAGTCAAGGCGGGAGTAGATTAGGGCCACGGTGAGGGTTTTTGTAGTTTCCATTGTGAGAAAGGGGCGGATTCTAGAGATGTTCTTAAGGTGCAAGCGACAGGAGTGGGCAAGAGATTGTATATAGGAAGAGAGATCGGTGTCAAGTATAACACCCAGACAGCGAGCCTGCTGCCTAGGAGTTATCATGGTGCCACACACAGAGAGGGAGATGTTGGGTTTAGGGAGGTTAGAAGATGGAGGGAATAAAAGTAGTTCAGTGTTGGAAAGGTTAAGTTTCAGATAGAGAGCAGACATGACGTTGCAAACTGCGGTCGCGGGATTAAGTATATAGTTGTGTGTCATCAGCATAAAGATGGTACTGGAAGCCAAATCTACTGATGGTCTGTCCAATTGGTGCACTGTAGAGGGAGAAAAGAAAAGTGCCAACCACTGAACCTTGAGGGACCCCAACTGTGAGAGGAAGAGGAGAAGATGTGGAGCCAGCAAATGATATGCTAAATGAGTGGCCAGAAAGATAAGAAGAGAACCAGGAGAGCACAGTGTCCTTTAGGCCGATTGAATGGAGCATAGAGAGAAGGAGATGGTGGTCAACAGTGTCGAAGGCTACAGAGAGATCAAGAAGAATAAGCAGAGAGTAGTCACCATTACGTTTTGCTGTCAGTAGGTCATTGGTTACGTTGACGAGGGCAGTTTCTGTTGAGTGTAAGGGGCGGCAGCTAGACTGTAAAGGATCTAGAAGAGAGTGAGAGGAGAGGTAGCGGGTGAGAGGAGAGGTAGCGGGTGAGGCGAGAATAGACCAGGCGCTCCAAGACATTATTACAGCTGTAATATAATCTACTTTTTGAGGATCTTTTCATTGTTAAGGCCCAACTGTTGATTTCTGAAATTGAAACAGTACAGTAGATAGTATACTTAAAATATTTCATTTTCCACTACTTATACAGCACCTTAACAAGTGTAAAGGCTGATGTTTCAAATATATTCCTATTTAAATGTGTGTATTATATAGTTTGTCAAGAGTAAATCAGATTTATTTCTACCTATTTTAAGAATTTACTAAGGGGGGCGCTGTTTTGATGTTCGCCTCAGGTAGCAGAGAGGCTAGGTTCACCCCTGCACACCAGTGGAGATATGGTTTTTAATCAAAGCTTTTCAAAGCTATTACAAGCTCAGTCTTGAGGAAGGTAACCACAAAATAAGAGGATTGTAATGGCTTTGAAACACGTTGAATAAAAACCACATATCTTCACTGGTGTGTCCTGGATCTTCTTTTGGGAAGTCTTCAGCAGCAGAGCAGAGTGAACACGTTTTCTGTCCCTTTATTGCATCAACCGCATTATCTTGTGCCCTCATGTATCTGCAGCAGCTTATCAAGCTCATGTCTTGAGTAGGTGAGCGTACCTCATCCTCTTTTATTTAACTTACATCAGATAAGACCATATTTTGCGCCTTTTGATCCTCAGTGTCCTTTTCTAACCTCTCTCATAAACATCAGTGACATAGGAGGCTCTCAGATGGAAGGGCCAGGAAAGATAGCTGTCAGGCACCTGTTGTTTCAGCTCTATGGCCACCTTAAAGGGGTTGTTCACTACTTTTACACTGATGGCCTATCCTTTGGCCTGGGACCGACACCCCGCACCACTGCTGATGAGCTGTTCTCTGCCCCGGCGGCGGTAGTAGGCAGCCGGAAATGCTTAGTATCGCAGCTGCTCCATCTTGTGATAGCGGCCGCGGACGGATAATGCACATCCGCCTCCTATTGATTGAAATGGGAGATGGATGTGCAATACGCGGCCATTATCAGAAGATGGAACAGCTCCGGTACTGAGAATGTCCGGCTACCTGCTGCCACCACCGGGATTGAGAACAGCTGATTGGTGGGGACGCAGGGTGTCGGACCCCGACTGATCAGACATTGATTACCTATCCTAAGGGGTACTTTGCACACTACGACATTTCAAGCCGATGCTGCGATGCTGAGCGCGATAGTCCCCGCCCCTGTCGCAGCTGCGGTATCATTGTGATAGCTGCCGTAGCGAATATTATCGCTATGGCAGCTTCACATGCACTCACCTGCCCTGCGACGTCGCTCTGGCCAGCGAACCGCCTCCTTATTAAGGGGGCGGGTCGTGCGGCGTCACTTCAACGTCACACGGCAGGCGGCCAATAGGAGCGGAGGGGCGGAGATGAGCGGGACGTAACATCCCGCCCACCTTCTTCCTTCCGCATAGCCGACGGGAGCCACGGTGACGCAGGTAGGAGATGTTCCTCGCTCCTGCGACTTCACACACAGCGATGTGTGCTGCTGCAGGAACGAGGAACAACATCGGACCGTCGCGTCAGCGTAATTATGGAATTCGCCGACACTACACCGATGATACGATTATGACGATTTTGCGCTCGTTAATCGTATCATCTAGGATTTACACACTACGATGTCGAGAGCGACGCAGGAAGTGCGTCACTTTCGACATGACCCCACCGACATCGCACCTGCGATGTCGTAGTGTACAAAGTACCCCTAAGGATAGGCCATCAATGTAAAAGTAGAAGACAACCTCTTTAAGGGACATAATTCTTGAGTGCTGACAGCAGACTACAAGAAATCTCACCTTCCTCGTCTCATTTGGGTATAAGAGCATTACCAGACTGAAGTAAGAGAGCCCATTAAAAGATTCTGTTTTGGAGAAATTTACTCTACTAAAAAAACTAAAAATTTGCTCATCTCAAACTAAAATGCACCTGTTTTTACGAGAATGTATCTATCTAACTCAAGAAAAAGGTATATCTAGGGGTGCAGACATTTTCTCAACGTTTTGGACAGATCATGGATATGCTATGCCAACAGCACATTAGATATACAAGTGCTCAAAGTTTTGGTCTGATGTGGAAAATGAGATTTAATTTTGCATAACGGGATTATTTAAATGAGCAGACAGGGATGGAACTGGCATATTTATAGAAGCGGATTTGAATAGTATGATTGGCACTAAAACCCTTCTTGTATTGTGAGTGAACAGGCATGGAAAGCGCAGTTCTGGCATAATGATAGAGCCATACACACGCTGTTTATCGTAGCAGATACAGAATATTTATGTCTATATACAGTATATAATGCCATATCACAGCAGTAGGAAGCTGCTCTTAGGCTGAACACAAATATCAGATTCTTTTTATGAGATTACAATGAAAACTAATGTAGTCCAGGGTTGGGCAATTCATTTTACCGAGGGGCCATATGAGAGACCGTGACTGGTGTGGTGGGCCAAAGCAAAAGGCTGAAATTAATTCTGATCAATATTAATATTACCTTGTTAATTATTTTTATTTTATATTAATTGTATCACCTAATATTGAGCAGAATTAAATATGCTGACCACTCCCTATATACCGTATGAGAGCCCACATAGCCACCTCCATAAAGTATGAGTCCCCCTCATAGCCTCACTAAGTACAGTATTAGCTCCCACAAAGCCCCTAGACACAGTATGAGCCCTCACACTGCCCCTCTATATACAGTATGAACTCCCACATAGCTCCTCTATATATAATGTGAGCCCCCACGCTGCCGCTCTATATACAATGTGAGCACCCATAAAGCCCCTCTATATACAGTATGAGCCCCCACATAACCCACATATACAGTATGAACCCTCATAGTCTCCTAAGTACACTATGAGCCCCACATAGACTCCTAAATACAGTATGAGCCTCTACATAGCCTCCTATATACAACATGAGCCCTCACATATCTTCATAAATACCTTAAGAGCCCCACATAGCCTCCTATATACATTTCTGAGCTCCCACTAAGACCCCTATAAATAGTATGAGCTCCCGCAAAGCTTTCTACATGTATGCAGACATCTCATACCATGAAAAAAACCCTCGCTCATGCAGGGGTGGGATTCAGCCGGTTCTGTCCGGTTCGGGAGATCCGGTTGCTAAAATAGCAGCCGGTTTCCCAAACCGGCAAGAAACAGCTCCGGCGATCCGGTTCCCTATATTCATTTGTGTAAGTGTCTTTAAGATTCTAACACAAATGAATCCCCGTACCTTCACGTTGCACTTCCGGGTTCAGTGGCGCCTGTCTGCTCCCTGACCCGGCAAGCAGCGACGCGCTGACGCTGCAGAGAGGTCACGGCAGCGTGGGGAGGTAGCTCCTCCTACTGCCGTCTGCCAGCATCAGTCTGCAGAGAGCCGCGGAGGACGTGAGACAGAGGAGAGGCCGCCGGTGCTTGGAGCAGGTAAGTAAGCGCTGTGAGCCGAAGATGCAAGGAGCAGGGAGAGGAGCTGCATAAGATGGGAGCTATATGGGGAGAGGCCACATAAAATGGGAGCTATATTGGGAGAGGGGCCACATAAGATGGGAGCTATATGGGGACAGGGGCCACATAAGATGGGAGCTATATGGGGAGAGGGGCCACATAAGATGAGAGCTACAGTTAGGTCCAGAAATATTTGGACAGTGACACAATTTTCGCGAGTTGGGCTCTTCATGCCACCACATTGGATTTGAAATGAAACCTCTACAACAGAATTCAAGTGCAGATTGTAACGTTTAATTTGAAGGTTTGAACAAAAATATCTGGTAGAAATTGTAGGAATTGTACACATTTCTTTACAAACACTCCACATTTTAGGAGGTCAAAAGTAATTGGACAAATAAACCAAACCCATACAAAATATTTTTATTTTCAATATTTTGTTGCAAATCCTTTGGAGGCAATCACTGCCTTAAGTCTGGAACCCATGGACATCACCAAACGCTGGGTTTCCTCCTTCTTAATGCTTTGCCAGGCCTTTACAGCCACAGCCTTCAGCTCTTGCTTGTTTGTGGGTCTTTCCGTCTTAAGTCTGGATTTGAGCAAGTGAAATGCATGCTCAATTGGGTTAAGATCTGGTGATTGACTTGGCCATTGTAGAATGTTCAACTTTTTTGCACTCATGAACTCCTGGGTAGCTTTGGCTGTATGCTTGGGGTCATTGTCCATCTGTACTATGAAGCGCCATCCGATCAACTTTGCGGCATTTGGCTGAATCTGGGCTGAAAGAAATATTCCGGTACACTTCAGAATTCATCCGGCTACTCTTGTCTGCTGTTATGTCATCAATAAACACAAGTGACTCAGTGCCATTGAAAGCCATGCATGCCCATGCCATCACGTTGCCTCCACCATGTTTTACAGAGGATGTGGTGTGCCTTGGATCATGTGCCGTTCCCTTTCTTCTCCAAACTTTTTTCTTCCCATCATTCTGGTACAGGTTGATCTTTGTCTCATCTGTCCATAGAATACTTTTCCAGAACTGAGCTGGCTTCATGAGGTGTTTTTCAGCAATTTTAACTCTGGCCTGTCTATTTTTGGAATTGATGAATGGTTTGCATCTAGATGTGAACCCTTTGTATTTACTTTCATGGAGTCTTCTCTTTACTGTTGACTTAGAGACAGATACACCTACTTCACTGAGAGTGTTCTGGACTTCAGTTGATGTTGTGAACGGGTTCTTCTTCACCAAAGAAAGTATGCGGCGATCATCCACCACTGTTGTCATCCGTGGACACCCAGGCCTTTTTGAGTTCCCAAGCTCACCAGTCAATTCCTTTTTTCTCAGAATGTACCCGACTGTTGATTTTGCTACTCCAAGCATGTCTGCCATCTCTCTGATGGATTTTTTCTTTTTTTTTCAGCCTCAGGATGTTCTGCTTCACCTCAATTGAGAGTTCCTTAGACCGCATGTTGTCTGGTCACAGCAACAGCTTCCAAATGCAAAACCACACACCTGTAATCAACCCCAGACCTTTTAACTACTTCATTGATTACAGGCTAACGAGGGAGACGCCTTCAGAGTTAATTGCAGCCCTTAGAGTCCCTTGTCCAATTACTTTTGGTCCCTTGAAAAAGAAGAGGCTATGCATTACAGAGCTATGATTCCTAAACCCTTTCTCCGATTTGGATGTGAAAACTCTCATATTGCAGCTGGGAGTGTGCACTTTCAGCCCATATTATATATATAATTGTATTTCTGAACATGTTTTTGTAAACAGCTAAAATAACAAAACTTGTGTCACTGTCCAAATATTTCTGGACCTAACTGTATATGGGAAACTGAGCCACATGGGACAGGATCTGCAGGGGAAAAGGAGCACATGGGATGAGATCTGCTGGGGAAAGAAGCCATAATGGGATGGGATCTGAAGGGGAAAGAGGCCATAATGGGAGATGGAATCTGTAGGGTGAAAGGAGACACATGGGATGAGAAAAATCATTTAATACAATACGACTGACAGTGACGGGAACAACTTGTACTGGACAGGAGAGTCAAGGTATAGGAGAGGAAGGAGATATTACTTTAAATTAATTGTATTTTTTGGTTGAGGAAAGTGCGTGAAAATGGGTGTGGCTAACAAAATGGGTGTGGTTACAGAATGGGTGTGGTTTTCAAATGGGCGGGGTTTACAGAGAACCTGTTGTTAAAAATTTGAATCGCACCCCTGCGCTCATGTTCTTCCTGTACTCTGCCCTGGCCTCCCTTGCACTGATGCTCCACACAGCACATGCGATGATGTGATGTTATCGCATTTGCTGTGCCTCACGCTAGTTGGTAGAAGGCAGAACTTCTATGTGCATCCTGAGGATCCAGATAAAGGGGATATAGGGAAACGAGCGACGGGGGGCAGGTGGAGGGGTAGGGCATGGTGTTGGCCTGCAGGCCACTATTTTCAGTCTCGCTCCAGACTGGAACAGCCTGAGGGCCGGATGTGACCCATGGGCCACACATTGGTCAGCCCTGGATTAGTCCAACAATCATATACCAATATGATTTCATAGTTGTTAAAGTGGTTGTGGACAACCAGTCTTGTATGCTCCGTGTGCTTAATAAAACAAAATCACAATCACCTCCTGGACCAATACCGCTCCTCCGTTCTGAGCAGCGTGTCACCCGTTCACCTCGTGACATTGCAGCATTCACAGTTCAGTGAAATGGAATTGTTCAGCATACTGGGGGCATTCATTAGGTGTTGTCCAGTAGAGCACAACCCTTTAAAGGTTGGGAAAAGGCACAGGTCCATTAAGTTCAACTTTTAACCCTAATGAGAGGACCAAAGGAAGTAAGAGAAAAAAAATATGCCACAGATGCTAATTGATCCATGTAAGGGCAAACAGAATAAATCCATGGGTCAGTTTCATTCTCACAATCTTGAAAGGGAATCTGTCATGCAAAAAACAATATTAACCTGCAAATATGGGGTTAATCTGCAGGTTAATAGCACTGAGATATCCCCAGTGGAAGGAGGAAATGATCTTTATCAGTGTATTGTAAGTGGCACCTGCGCTGACAGTCAGCCATCTCAGCAGTGCATCAGTGCAAAGTCAGCTGACAGTCAGTGCCCGGAGCGCAGTTTCAGCCACCACTCACTCTGTACTGATCGGTGACTGAAACCGAGCCCCTATGACTGAAAGCCCGAAGATGCTGGGAGAAATGGAAATTATTTCCTCCCAGCAGAGAGAGTCGTCATTGGGGCAGCCGTACAGCGTCAGAACACCATTAACCTGTAGATTAAACCCATATCTGCAGGTTAATAGGGTTTTGTACATGACAAGTTCCCTTTAATACTACGGTATATTGTTCAAAAAATGCATCCAGGCCCTCCTTGAATTTGTCCATTACATCATTGTGTGGCAGAGAGTTACACAGCCTCACTGATTGCATAGTAAAGAATTGCAATCTGTGATTTGGATAAAACATTTTTCCTCTAGATGTAGATGTAGATGCCCGGTTATCATCGTTGCAGGCCTTTCTGTAAACAGATCATTAAAGGGGGTTGTCCATACATCTAATTATAATGATCTATCCTTAGGAAAGGTCATCAATATGAGATTGGTGGCAGCTCTATATAAAGCCTGCTTTACACGAGATGACCAATTGTGCGATAGCACGATCGATCGTACCCGCCCTCGTCGTTTTTGCGTCACAGGCAATTAGTTGCCCGTGGCGCACAAACTCGTTTAACCCCCGTCACACGTACTTACCTTCCGGACGACCTCGCTGTGGGCGACGAACGTCCACTTCCTGGAGTGGGAGGGACGTTCGGCGTCACAACGACGTCACACGGCAGCCGGCCAATAGAAGCGGAGGGGCGGAGATGAGCGGGATGTAAACATCCCGCCCACCTCCTTCCTTCCATTAAGCAGTCGGGTGCCGCGGGAGGCAGGTAAAGCTGCTGTTCATCGTTCCCGTGGTGTCACGCGGAGCAACGTGTGATGCCACAGAAACGATGAACAACCGCCGCCATTTTAATTAAACAATTTTATGAAACCTAGCGACGAGTACACAACTCACGATTTGTGAGCGATACTGCCTCGCTAGGAGGTATTACACGAGACAGCGTCGTGTTCTGTGCCGGATGTGCGTCACGAAAACCGTGACCCCGACGATGCATCGCACGATCAGTCGTCTCGTGTAAAGCCCGCTTAAGACATTCCAACCAATCTGCTGTTTTCAGCTCTGGTACCGGTCAAATGCAAACGGTGAATGAAAATGAACAGCACAGTAGTGGTGAGTGTGCACTAGCATGCTTGGGTAGTCGTTACTCGTTAAGAATAGTTGGGGGACTCGAGCATTTTCCCAGAAAAATGCTGGAGTTCCCGTTGACTTCTATTACACTCAGGTGCTCGAGTCGCATCCATCCGAGCATCAAACTGCTCTTATCGAGTAACGAGTACCTGAGCATGGTGGTGCTCGCTCATCACTACAATAGTGCTCTGTTCATTCTTTAGTGCTCATTTCTAAAAACTGCAGTTCAGCTACTATTTAAAGGGGTGGTTCGCTACAAAGCATTAGTGGCCACATCGCTGTAAAACTCATAGGGAAGGCTTTTGTCAAATACTTTGTGTAGTACAATCTGCCTCTGAGCTGTGCTATTGCGGTCCACTCACCCCATCATGTGAACCCGAGCTCCATGACCTCTGAGATCCAGTGATGTCAGGTCAACTTCCAGTTGACCTGACATCAGAGGCCAGCCCCAGTCTCCCTGAAAGACTGGGCTGTGGGAGGAGTTTCATCACTTGTTACAGCACTGCATCGCTCCTGCTTGCTGCGCTCTGCAGCGAAGTAGAAAGCATGCGAAATGCTGGGCTGTGACGACTTTTGAATCTCTATCCACAGCCCAGTCACTCAGGGAGACTGGGGCTGGTCTCGATGATGTCGGGTCAACTAGAAGTTGACGTGACATCACCGGATCTCAGAAGTCACGGAGCCCTGGGGTCACTGGATGCCGTTGAGTGGCCTGCAATAGTGCCACTCAGGCAGAATGTACTACACAAGGTATTTAGCACAAAAAACTTCCCTGTGAGTTTTACTGAGATGTGGCAACTAATGCTGAGTAGTGAACCACCCCTTTAACTAACTATGAGCCTGCATTGATACTCACTAGGGATGATCGAATACCTCAAATATTCGGCTTCACGAATAATTTCCGAACATCTCGCCGCTATTCGATGCGCAATGTAAGTCTATAGGAAGCCTGAATAGTACCGAGTAGTTGTTATTCAGGTTTCCCATAGACTTATATTGCGAATATTCGCGAATAGTCGAATAGTAGCTAGGTATTCGGAAAATATTCATGAAGCCGAATAATCGAGGTATTCGATCATCCCTAATACTCACCCATTCCCCTAAAACTTTAGCAGCTCTCCTCTGCACTTGCTTCAGTTTAGCTATGTCCCATAGTTTAATCAAATCCATTTGTAACATACATAACTATAGGTAAAATACAGGACTGATAAAGACCAAGGGCGTTACAGTATGGCACAGATAGCTGTAATATAGAGTGAAGGATCCTATGTGTCTTACTGTGACTTGTATTGTTTAATGGCTATGTTTACAAGTGACTGCAGGGCTGTGCCTTCCATCTGTGTTGAACTTTCATGTTTGTGCTTGCTCAGCAGACTGCGCACATGTGCCGGACGCTGCTGGGATCGCTGGCTCATCGCTTTCCTATTTATTATTGCAAGATCAGCTTCTAATTTTAACTGTTGCTCTGCAAATAAATAATTATCTCAAGGAGTCCGGAATTAAAACATGGTGAAAAACAAAGTCTCACCTAATTTACTATAGGACTGTTGATATTACAGTGAGAAAGTTAGAATAATTAGGACCTATCTTCTCATCCAACATTTTTCAAAGACAAGAAAAATGTCTGCAAAAAAGTAAATTTTCCTATTGACTCTTTACAGTGGAATTAACAAATCTTAGGGGCCTTTTACACTGCGTTATTCTCCATATTCTTATGATCAAACTCCCCACGCAAAATGGGATTTGTGCATTTACACCAATGGGGCCATTGACTATAATGGTGCAGAAGGAGTCACAGTGTGCTGTTGTGCATCATTTTTTGGTACCGTATTTTTCGGACTATAAGACGCACCTGACCATAAGACGCACTCTGGTTTTAGAGGCGGAAAATAAAATTTTAACCAAAAAATGTGGTAATGACACAATGTTATGGGGCGAGGATCTACTGCTGACACTGTTATGGGAGTAATGTCCCCAAATTCTCTACTAAGGTACCCCATCCTGGTAATGATCATCCTGCCTTGTATATGATCCTGCTCATATACCCCATCCTGCTGATATACCTCCATCCATTGTGCTCATATACCCCCATCCATCCTGCTCATATACCCCATCCATCCTGCTCATATTCCCCCATCCATCCTGCTCATATTCCCCCATCCATCCTGCTCATATTCCCCCATTCATCCTGCTCATATTCCCCCATCCATCCTGCTCATATTCCCCCATCCATTCTGCTCATATATCCCCATCTATCCTGCTCAGAAAATACCCCCATCCTGGTATATGGCCTGTATCCTGTGGCACAGAAAAAAAAATAAACGTTTATACTCACCTTTCCTCACTCCCTGCAGCACCGATCATCTTCCTCTCTGTCTCAGCTGCAGCGCCGCTGAGTGGAGCCGTCACCGTGTGTGGAGCCGTCACTGTGTGTGGAGCCGTCACCGTGTGTGGAGCCGTCCCCCTGCAGCTTCCCGATGTCTTCCTCTCTGCTCTCTGAGCCGGTCAGCTGATCTGTAGCGACGCGCACAGCGATGACGTCATCGCGGTGCTCACGGCTTTCTACACAGCCGGCTCAGGTTTTGCTGCGAGCGTGAGCCGAGTGTCATGCGACTGTGACCCGATCACAGCTGTGAAGCTGAGGGCGGGCGCTGCAGAGGAGAAGGAGGGGTTAATCCCCCCATCTACTCCATTGTTAGCCTGTGCGTATATCGCATTGCACTGGGATAACATCTGAGTGCAGTCCAATGTTTCTCTCGCACCCATTCACTTGAATGGGTGGAAGTCATACGGCTCTCGCAGAAAATTGCAGCATGTTACGACTTTTCTCGCATCCAGAATCTGGATGTGAGAAAAGCTGACTAACTGCTCTCCCTCATTGACAAACATTGGTCACAGTGCAATGTGAGATTTTCTCGCATTGCACTCGTCCGTTTTTCACGCTCTTCTCCATTGCCCTGCTGCGGTGGCAATCAGGGTAATACTTGTGGGGTTGATGACAGTTGTATAGTAATGTTAGTAATAAAAGTAAAGGGTTAGTAATAATAATGTTAGCAATGGAAAGGTGTCTATAAAACAGAGCCATTACTAACCCAGTGGATATAAAACGAAAAAAAAAAACACAAAAAAATATTTTATTGAAAAAACATCCTCTGACTACTCCTAATTCACCAATTTAATTTAAAAAAAAAGAACAACAAAACAAAACATGAAGTTCCGAAGTAATCCAACAAATCCAATGTGGTTCACAAAAGCAAACTTGAAAGACACAAACAGAGAGAATTAAAGGGCAGGACACAGTTCCTTGTTCACCAATTTATACCCAAAAGATCTCCCATGCAGCTCTGACGTAATCCACATGGAGTTCCCACGACGTTCCCCAACCAGTCACCCATTCTATGGAAAATGTTCAGAGAATGAGCCCCATAGGCTGTAACAGCACTCACTGTTGGGTCTCATGATGCACTCCATGAAGAGCGGTGACGTCATGAGGTTACCAGAGTTCACACTAGCTGAGTCTCACAGAGGGTAGAATGAGAGCTGGCGGCAGTAACAAGCGGTGACATCATGAGGTTACCACAGTTCACAGTGGACAATGATAAATTCAAAAGAAAACAGGTGACTGTCTGGAAGTCTTTACACTGCTTGAGAAAAAAAGTCCTTTTCTCTCACTGGTAAAATTCTCAACGTTGTCTTGGTCATCTGACAGAGATAAACTGCAATCCATACTTGTTTTGTGAAATACTTGTGAATAAGGCCTTATTTTTGAACCCCTCCTTCCTTAGAAATGTATTGCACAGATCAACTTTGAATTTGATTGATAAGCATAAGGCAATGTTCACACAGAGCGTTTTTCTTGCATGTTGTTAGCATGTTTTTTATACTTGTTTTCTCTGTTCCCTCTTGAAAAAAACAAACAAAAAAGCAGCCTAAGCCTGCTTTCACACTACGTTTTTTTAACATGAGTCATGAACGTTTTTTTTAACGCAAAAACGGATCCAGTGCAAATGCATTTTCATTTCAATGCATTCGCAATGGACTTGCGTCAACATGCGTTCACATGCGTTTGCGTGCGTTATAGTGAGGATCCAGCGACTTGCAGTTTTTTAACTTTTTTCAAAAACGCTACTTGTAGCATTTTTGAGCTGCGTCCAAATACTGTTTTTCACTGTATCCTGACTATACTGCACGCAAACGCATGTGAACGCTGGTATGCTGATAGACAGGATCCTGCTTGCTCTACTGAGCATGCCCAGAAACCAGCCTGTCGTGATCAGTCTCTCTCTCCCCCTCCCTCTCTCCCCCTCCCTCTCTCTCCTCTCTCTCTCCCCCGCCTGAGAGCGGCGGACGCTCGTAATCAAGGTAAATATCGGGTAACCAAAGCAAAGCGCTTCGCTTAGTTACCCGATGTTTACCTTAGTTACGTGTGCAGGGAGCAGGGAGCCCGGCTTCTAGCAGCTACGGACGCTCGTAACCAAGGTAAATATCGGGTATCCAAGCAAAGCACTTCGCTTAGTTACCCGATGTTTACCTTGGTTACCAGCGTCCGCAGCTGTCAGATGCCGGCTCCCATGTACGTCACGAACACCGTGACCCCGACGATATATCGTTAGCGATATCGTTGTTTGTAAAGTATCCTTAAGTCTTTAGTAACAAACAATCGAAAACATGAAAGAAGAAATGCAAAATGAACAACAGGATATCTTTGCTGGGGAAAAAAAAATGGAATCAGAAGTGTCATTCCTGACTATTTGTTACAGCACGGGAGGCTAGAATGGCATTTTAATGCCAAGGGCAACTGAGCCAGTTTCACAGATCTGCTGCTGCCTGCACTATCCACCTACTTTTGGATGCCAAGGGCAACTGAGCCAGTGTCACAGATCTGCTGCTGCCTGCTCTGTCCACCTTCTTTTGGACGGACCACCCCCAATGTATGAACATTGTATTTCATACTTTGACGACCCATTTTCGGCATTGTATACATTGTCTGTGTATTCTATAGAAAGCCTGTTTTTACACATTGCCGGTAACATATACATATAATACACTTTTATGGATTTTTTGGAGTTGTTTTCAATAAACTGAAAAATAGGTCATGTGATAATGCCCAGAGCCCACCAATATTAGGAGAAAAAAAAGAGTTAAAAAAATTCCAACAATTTTAAAAGTTTGAAGTATTAGAGGACACCAATTTACTCATCCCAGACTTTTTTACACTCGATATATAGATATATGGTACTCAGTGAGGGGGAGGTAAGATCCCCTTCTTGATGTTATAATTATTTATATGGTAATTTATATTTCTGTTGATTTGTTGAACTGAGCAACTCAGAATTGTAAGACTAAAACCCAATAAAGAGATTAAAAAAATATTTACTTTTTGGGTGGAAACAGGGCAAAGAAGCTTAAATTGCAGTATACAGCCTCTTAGGACTTTGTATGTGAACTTTGTATGGGAAAACCTCTAAGATAAAAGGAAAATTCAGAAGTGAATAACTATATATTACATGCATGTCTATTGTAAATTAGTCAATTTATTTTATGACACTTGTTAAAGTATATTTCGAGTGCTTTCTCAATTGCACAAAAGTGCAAAGGTAAGAGGGAATTCTGCTGCATCAACTGGTGAAACACGTCCATTCTAATCAAGAAAAAGGTAATCCAGCAACAACTAGATAGTAAAGTATATAATTTATAAGAAATATATTGTGCAAAAAAACATAAATAAGAAAGAAAGCCATTTGGCACATTGCATGCACTCAGCGCTGTGAGGTTTCTACAATGCCGGAAGAGGTGGGCATGTGACCACAAGTATGAAAATTGAAATCATGAGGTCACGTGCTGACTAGATGGACTATTCTCGCTCAATGCAAGTGAATTGAGCAAGGCTGGATACGTCTAATTAGAATGTGGCTGGAAATATGCAAATCCGATATTGTGATCACATGACTGCTCGCTCCCGCCGCCAGAGTATCCGCATAATACAGAGTGCCCAAAGCCAGGCAACGCTTTTAAGAGGTGCTCCTTACTAAATTAGGTCCAGAGAATGGAATCTACACTAGGTATGATACGGCATTGATTTCAGCTATTATATTCAGTTACTATTTTTTACATTTTTCTAGAGTATATAATAGTAATTACTGAGTAACAGTTCACTAAGATAGAAGAGCTGGTGCAAAAGGTAATAGTTTACCTACTGATGAGTTGCTCTTTTTTAAAAGAAATCTGTCACCACATATTACCAATCTAACCTATTAATATGGACATACAGGTTATAGAATGCTGAAAAAATCATACCTGTATGTCTCATATCAGATGCCTTGTTATGGATAAATCATCTTTTATCAATTTATATAAATGAGCTCTTCCAGGCTATGGGGCGAATGCTGCCTAGAAGATCATCCACCTCCAGAGATTATGTAAAATATAAGGGGCATCACCAATGTGAGACAAGTAACTGACACAGAACAGGAGAAATTAAATTTGACGTCTTGCAAACACATTTTTAGCAGCTCCCTGAGCTCTGCTTTATTACAACAATATTTCAACACTGTCTGCCTGTGAGATGGAGGCTGAAGCAGAGAGGACCCTGCAGAAGTGTCAGTTCTAAACACACAGCTGTGCAGTGAGATCAGAGAATGACCATCACACATTACACTGGCAAATCCTCCTTCTGAGTAAAATAATCTCTGGAGGCAGAGTTATCATCCAGTCAGCATCCGCCCCATAGCCTGGAAGAGCTCATTTATATAAAGTGATAACAGATGATTTATCCACAACATGGCATCTGATATGAAGCATACAGGTATGACTTTTTTCAGCAGTCTGTAACCTGTGTGCCCATATTAATAGTTTAGATAGGTCAAATGTGGTGACAAATACACTTTAAATCTACCATGACTTGACAAGCAGCGATAGATTGCTCCACTGGTCAAATAAGAACAGGCAAAAAAGGCAGAAGTTAAAAATCTCTTCACTCCTACAGTGTTTTTCTCAAATAAATCAGACACCAGGGATGCTCAATCTGATCAAATTTAATGGAAGATAAAAAAAATGACAATGAAGTATGGGAATACAATGTTGTTGTCATGCTGCACTAATGAAAACCAAATTATTGCTAAGTAAAATTCTTCATTTACACTATGCCACCATGACAGGATTGGCATGTAACACTTTCTGCCAAGAGCTAACCCCCCCCCTCTTAGGGGCCCTTTGCACACTACGACATCGCAAGCCGATGCTGCGATGCCGGGCGCGATAGTCCCCTCCCCCGTCGCAGCTGCGATATCTTGTGATATCAGCAGTAGCAAATATTATCGCTATGCAGCTTCACATGCACTCACCTGCCCTGCGACGTCGCTCTGACCGGCGACCCGCCTCCTTCCTAAGGGGGCGGGTCGTGCGGCGTCACAGCGACGTCACACGGCAGGGAGCCAATAGAAGCGGAGGGGCGGAGATGAGCGGGACGTAAACATGAGAGAGACCAGAATCTGAAGCAGATTTGGTCGAGAGGAAGCCAAACTGAATAGAGACTTTGCCATAAGACCTCTCTCTGCTAACACAAGCTTTAAGAATCCGTTTATACAAACCAATCGGTGGCACAATAAGAGGACTGATCAGTAAACTTTTACCAGCCAGCAATCGTTTTAATGCCTGCTTACACAGGTTGATCAAAGCAAAGAGATGCGCACTGAGTGATCTATACTGGATCGCTCAGTGCACATAGACTTCCATAGTTCTCTGCAGTGTGAGTCCTGTTTACACAGGATGATGGACTGCCATTTATGCTGCACAACAGATTATTTCACCTGACGAACCAGTATTTTACTCATTCATCTTATGATTAGCAGCTTATTTACACTGCAATATAATCATGAAATGAGCACTTTTAACAATACATGTTCATGATTATCTTGCAGTGTGAATGCCACATAAGTCACCAACAGCAAGTCCCATAATGTTCAGACCCGGATAAGTCACTGGTCTCTTGAAGAAGTAGATCTTATCTTTGAGGAAAATACAAAGGATCTCTTCTTATTGCAGAAAAAGGAAGCAGGTTTTTAGAGCAAGTAAATGTCATAGGTATGACACGGCAACCAGGAGTAAGGGCACCTAGACTGGCCATCAGACTAGGGGCCCTAAACTGTCCCTTATTCCAAGGGTAGGCTCAATGGTAGCCAGGCCTGGACCGCCAACGTAACTCTGACTCCTGAGCAGTTCTGGTCTAACATCCCCTCTCACCCACCCCCTGGGGGGGGGGCTGGGACCGGAGTAAAGTATCCCACAAATACCAACAGACATGGGAAAACGAAAGCTCGAACACACTGCAAGCACACACAGGGGAAGCGACAATATGTGTTCAGGGAGAAATAAAGTACAGGGAGGAAATAAGCAAACAAAAAGGATATTTTCACTGCACACCAAAAAGCATACAACAGTTCACAAACTACTGAGTCACCACGCACAAAGCCCGATAACGCTAGAGCTATCTTTGACATGTGAGGCTAGGTTCCACTTTCTTTTACATGGCAGGGGTGGCTGTGATAGGACGTCAGGAACCTGTGACCCCCATCAGCCATTCACCAGCCAGGAGAAATTAACTCCTGCTAAACCGAAGAGCAGAAAGCACAAAACAGTCGAAGCATGACTTTGGCTGACCAACTAAGAAGCATCAGGTTGCCTGCCAGACTCTGCAATGTGAATAGAGTCTGGAATCACCATGACACTAGAGTGCAATACAGATTATTTTGTGGCTCTGTATTAAGAGGTTACTCAGTTTAATGACATCTCCTTAGATGACGTTACCTGCGGTCACAGATGGAGAACCGTGGGAACCTCCAGGTGTGACCGCAAGTAACCTGAGTGAAGACACTGCTGATTGCGCAGCTCACTGCCTGAAGCTCACAGCGGACAGTCATGTTCTATGGCCACTTACTGTGACTTCAGATGTAAAAGCTTGAATCGTCGTGGGATATCATGTGGATTACGTCGGACTTGCGTGCTTTTGGGGTTAATAAAGTGGTGAAAGAGGTTTTTTTTGTATTTTATTTCTAATAAAGGACTTTTTCAGTGTTAGTTTATTTCTTTTCACATACAGATTAGTAATGAAGGGGTCTCATAGACGCCTTCCATTTACTAATCTAGGGCTTAGTGGCAGTTGTGAGTTGTTATTAACCAATTATTACCCCAATTGCCACCACACCAGGGCAATCCGGAAGAGCCAAGTAAAGTACTGAGAATGTCGCATCTAATGCATGCAACATTCCTGGGCAGCTGCAGGCTGCTATTTTTAGGCTGGTGGGGCTAAATAAGGATGGGTCTCCCCAGCCTGAGAAAAACAGCCCCCCAGCTGTTGGTCTTTATCATGGCTGGGTATGAAAATTGGGGGGGACCGCACGCCAGTTTTTTTAATTATTTATATGTTTAAAAAAAAAAAAAAAAAAAAGCTACATGCAGTTCTCTTATTTTGATACACAGCCAAGATTAGCGCATGGCTGGGGAATGCAGCCTTTAGCTGTATGCTTTATCTGTGGTGGTATCATAATATGGGGGGACCGTACACCAAATTTTTTATGTATTTATTTTTATTCCAATCTACAGTAACTAGCAGAGAGGGTCTGTGACTGCAAACAGCCAGACACAAGGTCACATAGGCTGGGCGCGCATCAGACTGCAACCAATTACAGACTCCATGACTGCTGGTGGGCTGGGGGAAACAGTGCATATGCATTAATGTAAATGAGTGGCCCCGGAAGAAGAATAAGTAGCCAGAAAGCAGTCACAGCCGCGCCGGATACTCAGTAGGTATGAAGCGCTTGATTTTTTTTTTATTTTACTATTTTTTTTATTTCTCGAGTTGCCAAATCCGGATCATTAGCCGGAGTTCCCTGAGAACTTTTGAAACCGCGTGGAGACGGACTTTTACAGTCCGGATTGACCCATTACTACTCGGAGGACAAAGGTGCTGACCTTTTTTATTATGGACAAAAGTATTAAAAAAATTAAAGCTTAGGGATTTTTTTAAAACTGTGTTTTTCTGATTTTTTTTTCTGCACTCACTTCCCCACAGCACCAATCACCCCTCCTGCAACAGGATGTCATCAGGGGGCGGTGGTGCCGTTCCTTACCACAGATTCCTCTATAGATGTCCTGAACCTATGGCACGGATAGAAGCTGTGGGAGGGGTAACTGATGCACTCTGCTTTTGTCTCTGCCACCACAGCATCTTACTTTGAAACAAGATGTCATCAGAGGTGGAGATAGAAGCAGTGAGTGACACCAGTGGCGCCCCACAGCTTCTATCATTGCCCTCAAACAAATCATTTGGGATGGTCACAAGGAAGGTTGTCGTGTCTTGGTGGTTTTATTAAACTGCAGAAAAATCTAAGGTTCTGGCTATTTACCGGATAAAGGTCTGTGAAATTTTGCAAAGTCAAACAATTTGTGCCAGATTCATTTACTATGTTGATAAATTGTTCCGTACTGCCACTGTGTAAATTAGGTATCCATTATCTGTTCTGTCCTCAAGGAAAAACCAAGGTGGTAGAGTTTCATTTAATGCAATAACACTACAGCGAATGTGACAGACTAAAAGTTGTTTTCAACCATTTGACATTGGACAGATGCTCTCCACAGTTTTATTTTCCTGGCAAAAGCAATCTGTCAGATCTGTCGACAGGCAGGTTGACCCTCAACTGTCGATCTATGGTACAAAGAGAGGAGCTTACGTGCAAATGGCGGATGGTGACATGCAGCTTCCTACTCACATCCTGAGATTACTCACTTCACCTGCTGGGCTGCAACAGCCTCCGTTCATCTCCCGGTAGCTTCCTCCCCTGCTCTACACCGATCATATAGATTAGTGCAGAGCAGCAGGGGGGAGGGCAACTTTTTGTCAGCGGCCGGAGGCCGGGTCCCACTCTTTGCTTCTGCTCACCGGATCCCATACTACACCAAAAAGGCAGTAATGCTCTGATGGCAGCCCTGGCATGACGTCATTATAACAGATGGCCGTGCACAGTGAACTGAGCACGGACGTGTCTCCTGTACTATAATGCAGCCGGCTGACACTGTCTGACCCTGTAATGTGTCAGTGCCGGCCCCGCAGCATCACAGTACAGGAGAAACAGATGTGCACAGCCCACTGTGCGCGGCCATGTAAGTGTTATAATGACATTATGCAGCAGGTGGCCGGCCCTGTACAGCAACTGGGAGAGCAGCCCGGGGGGCAATTGCCTGCCTGCCTCCCGACCCAGCCCTCCCCTGGCGATGGGACATGAAATCCCCTTCCCCTGCAGATTTGTTGGAGATTTTGAGTCCATGAAGGTATCCCAAAACCGAGGGTTCCGCACCCCGACTGCGCTGGCACTGTGGAAGCAGTTAAGCTCCCCCACAGCTGCCGTGTCTCCTCTGTCTCACCATTTCCACCCGTCGCCTCTATCTCTCGCCCTCTTCCAGTCTTGCCGGTCATAGCTATAGAAGCTCTGTGAAGCACTCTCTATAGTAGTCGTGGTACTACAAGTCCCATGATGTTCTGACACTCTCACCTCCTTCCCCAAGATAGCTCCTAAGCACACATCGAGGGCGGTCCCCCTGAGGGGAGCTGAGTGTAGCACTCCCCCCAGGAGACCTGTTGTTCCTTCGCTGTCTCAGACTGTTCTGAAGTCAAAAAGGTTTGTGTCTCTCTCACTCACTCCGTGCCCCCACTCTTGGGATGACTCTTAAGGTCCAGTCACACTAAGCAACTTACCAGCGATCCCAACAACGATAGGGATCGCTGGTAAGTTGCTAGGAGGTTGCTGGTGAGCTGTCACACTGCGACGCTCCAGCGATCCCACCAGCAACCTGACCTGGCAGGGATCGCTGGAGCGTGGCTACACGAGTTGCTGGTGAGCTCACCAGCAACCAGTGACCAGCCCCCAGTCTCCTAGTTACAGCACACATCAGGTTAATTAACCCGATGTGTGCTGCAGCTAAATGTGCACAGAGCAGGGAGCAGCGCACACTGAGCGCTGGCTCCTTGCTCTCCTAGTTACAGCACACATCGGGTTAATTGCCTGATGTGTGCTGCAGCTACATGTGCACAGAGCAGGAGCCGGCACTGACAGTGAGAGCGGAGGAGGCTGGTATCAAAGGTAAATATCGGGTAACCAAGGACAGGGCTTCTTGGTTACCCGATGTTTACATTAGTTACCAGCCTCAGCAGAAGCCGGCTCCTGCTCACTGCACATTAGTTGTTGCTGTCTCGCTGTCACACACAGCGATCTGTGCTTCACAGCAGGACAGCAACAACTAAAAAATGGCCCAGGACATTCAGCAACAACCAACGACCTCACAGCAGGGGCCAGGTTGTTGCTGGATGTCACACACAGCAACATCGCTAGCAACGTCACAAAAGTTGTTCGTTACCAGCGATGTTGCTAGCGATGTTGCTTAGTGTGACGGGGCCTTTAGTGGCTGTTGCCCGGGTAACCTGGAATTCCCCACACTGTCCAGCTTCCCGTGTAAGTGGTGACTCCTAGCTAGATGCTTTGTGTAAGTGAAACAAACAATACCAGTGATTAAAGGGAACCTGTCATCAGAAATTTTGCACTAAACCTAAAAGATTCCCCCTCTGCAGCTCCTGGGCTGCATTCTGGAGAGGTTCCTGTTGTTTATGTGCCCCCTTTCTGATCAAAATAAAGTGGTACCTTTTTGTATTCAGATCTTGATAATGGTACACGGGGGCGGGCTTTCTGGTGTCTGTTAGCCTGCGTCCTGTCGATTTAGGCCGTCCACCATCGCGCAATTTCAAAGAGGTAACGTGAGGTAAGCTGGCCAGCACTTGTGCAGAACAGTGGTGGAGGCGGTGGTGAAAGTGCGACCACGAGATTATAGGCGGGTACTTGCTGATGACACAGCGGACAGCGTTTGCACGGTCCGTAGTGAAGGTGCGGATGTGTGTGTGTGTGTGTGTGTGTGTGTGTTCCGTGTGCTGTCCCTGTGCTATCTTTCTGATATCCGGCTAGCACACGGACAACATAAGCTTCTATACTTACCTGTCTCCGGCGCTGCGGTCTTTGGCGTTGCGGTTACCTCCAGGTTCGCGGTCAGTGCAGTGAATATGCATGAGTATAATGATCAGGCCCAGATGCAACAGCAGTAGCAGAGAGAGCAGCGCCAGAGACAGGCAAGTATAAAAATTCTTCATTCTTATGTGACCTGTGTTTTCTTCAGTATGTGTCACACTGATGTCACATGGATCACATCAGTATGCGGTCCATGTGACACCCGTGTTCCGGTCAGAAAACGGACATGTCGCCGTGTGGAACACACAAACAGCGTTTGCTCCACACAGACACACGGTCAGTGTGAAAACACGGATGTGTGACCAAGACCATTGATTTGAAAAGGCCTATGCAAGTCCGTGTCTCCAGTACATGTGAAAACGGATGTCACACGTACCAGAGACACGGATGTCTGAAGGAGGCCTGAAAGCAAAACTGTCTTTTTAATTTTTATTTCATAAAACAATAGTAGACATGAAAATAAGTAACTTTGTAATATATCTTAGACAAATTTGCTTCTTTCTCTGGCAGAATTGGTCATTATCAAAATTCTCAATTCTGAAGTAAAATCTGTATTCATTGAAGACTTTCCCATTACTGAGATAGGAGATGGCATGGGAGGAGGGGGAAGAGCTCTGCCTCTAGCTCCTCCCTCTGCCTCTAGCTCCTCCCTCTGCCTCTAGCTCCTCCCGTTGTCATAGAATCTCATCAGCACCAACTGTCATCTCCTATCTCAGTAATGGGAAAGGCTTCACTGAATACAGATTTTACCTCAGAATTGAGAATTTTGATAATGACTGATCAATTCTGCCAGAGAAAGAAGCAAATTTGTCAAATACAATTTTCATGTGCACTATTAATTTATGAAATTAAAATAACAGTTACACGTTAATCACTTACCAACATTCGCCATAAATATACATCGTATACTACATTTCTAATTGGAGGTATTTGCTTATATTATATTATTATTATTATTATTATTACTACACCTACTCCATATTGAGATAGCATCTTAAAAATGGGAATACCCCTTTAAGTGTAAGGAGTGGGCTCTGGGGTAGAACTTGCACTGTATCCAGTAGATGCTGACTGTGTTACAGCTAGCACCTGCCTGTAAGCAGAGTGATCGGAGTAATGTGGCATTTACATAATCATTTACATCATTTTAAGTTACAACACAACACCGGTGGGTTGCCATGGGTGGGCTTCATAAGAGACCAGGATTTCCTGTTGTATATATTGCAAAACAGTTGTATTATAGATAGAACACGTGATCAGACGATCTCAGGTTCAAGTTCCCTATTGGGACTAAAAATACAAAAAGATAAAGGTTTAAAAATATTTAAAAAGTTGTCTGGTACCTCAAATATCCTTTCTAAATATCTGTACACTCTAACCACTATTGTAACAAGCTTTCTTATACATTACCCTAAATTTCTCACGATCTAGCTAATCCCAGAATATGTTTTTTTTTACGTCACTTCCTGTTTGAGAACAGGACATTACAGGAGGCTGGAACTGCACTCATTTCCAGCAGGGTCTATCACCCCTCCTGGTACAGGACTTCAACAACAGGGGGTAGCGCTGCAGTTACTACAATTTCTTGCATCACTGAGCTCTGAAGACGCATAGGATAGAAATGAGCAAACCGTGGGTCTGTGATGATACCAAACACAGACTTTACGACAAAAACAGGATCGGGTGCTTTACGTATGCAAACTACTTGAGCAAGCATCGCTGTGCTTGGATACGCTCGGTGCTCAGCCCAGTGTGAGCCACTTGCTGTGTTTGAACAGCTTGCACTGAGCGTAACAACAGCATGATCGGATGTAGTGGTGTGCTCAAACAAAGAAAAAAAGCTAATCTGTTATAGCTGGCTGGCTGCATGTGGGCGGAGACCCGAACTGCCCAATTAGTGACTTTCATTGGGATTAAGGTCAAGTCTGAGTCCCAAACAAAACTTTATCAAAAGTCCGGCTGAACACGCCGAACCGAACTTCCACAGGTCCGATCATCGTTAGTCCTGGATCCATGATGACAGGCACTGTTGGAGATGTGAGAGCAGTGCCTGCATTCTGCTTCTGTCTCAACTGCATCATCTACCTGTGAGACAAGACATCATCAGGTGGTTGGAGATAAAAGCACGGAGTTACACCAGCACCATTCCACAGCTTCTAGCTCAGCCATCAAACGAATCGTCAGCCAGGGGCACTTTTAGGAGCTGCGAGAGTGACAATAACGGCACCCATGGATGACGATTCATTAGAGGGCGATGATGAAAGCTGTGGGATGGTGCTCGTATCACTAACTGCTTATATCTCCACCCACTGACAATAACTTGTTTCACAGAAGCTGTCTCGGTGGACACACCACACTCACTTCTCCCACAGCTTCTATCACCTTTCACCTTGGATCCAGGACATCTTCAGTAATTGAAGAGCCACTCCCTGATGATATCCTGTTCTGATCTCTCAGACCTGCCCATGGGAAGCTAAAAGGATGAAATCCCTAGCTCATAAAGGAGGCCATGCTTACGCTTGTACAAAGTACAAGAAAGTACAACAAAACAATAGAAATGAGCTGGAGCTTAAGTTGGTACATGTGAAATGTGTAATGCTGGTTTCACACATAGCGACGCAGCAGCGATCACGACGGGCAACCTGACCTTATCAGGATAGCTGCTGCGTCGTTACATGGTCGCTGGTGAGCTGTCAAACAGGCAGATCTCACCAGTGACAAGCCCCCAGCCAGCAGCGATGGTTGGAAGCGGTGCTGCGCTTGGTAGCTAAGGTAAATATCGGGTAACCAAGGGCTTTGTTACCCGATATTTACATTGGTTACCAGCGCACACCGCTTAGCGCTGGCTCCCTGCATGCCAGAGTGCACATCGGGTTAATAAGCAGACCCTTGCTTATTTACCCGATGTGTACTCTGGCGTGCAGAGAGCCGGCAGCACAGACAGCGTGAGAGCGGCGGACGCTGGTAACGAAGGTAAATATCGGGTAACCAAGGAAAGGGCTTCCCTTGGTTACCCGATGTTTACCTTGGTTACAGCTGCCAGAAGCTGGCTCAATGCTCGCATCAGTTTGTCGCTCTCTCACTGTCACACACAGCGATTTGTGCTTCACAGCGGGAGAGCAATGAGCAAAAAATGAAGCAGGACATTCAGCAACGAGCGGCGACCTCACAGCAGGGGCCAGCTCTTTGCTGGATGTCACACACAGCGACGGGACGTTGCTGCTACGTCACAGAAAATGGTGACGTAGCAGCGACGCCGTTGTCGCCGTCGCTATGTGTGACACCACCTTAAGAGTGCTGGTATATGCAACAGATGAGGACTTCTTTATTTGTGTGAAGAAGGACTTTATGCTGATCTAACAGTAGATGGCGATGTTGTGCAGTTTCCTCACTCACTCTATTGTAAAAAAGTCTTTTGTTCTTTTTGGTTTCGCTTTCTCTTTCTGATACAATGCTGTATGACTGTGCTTATTTTTACCTCATGTTCCAGAAGTAAAGAACTTGCTATCCCATGTAATCTGCTCTGTGAACTTTCTTCTGCAACTGGGAAGCTAAAAGTTGTGCTGTGCAACAGGTTATGGGCCCAGGTACACAAAGATCCCAGGCACCAAGGATCCCAGGTACCAAAGATCCTAGACACCAAAGATCCCAGACACCAAAGATCCCAGACATCCAGGACACCAGAAAGCTCAGCAAGACCCTGGTGAATGCAGAAGAATTCTTCAGAACAATTCTCTCCAAACAAGTAAGACAAGTTAATAATGATGAGTAGCACAGAGCTAAAACTCACAGTAGCTAAGCTGAATAATAAGAACTATGAGTTATGAAAGTTCAAAGTGGAGATGTTATTGTCTAAAGATGATTTATGGGAAGTAATTACTACAGATAGACCCAATGATAATAATCAGACATGGGATAAGAAAAATAGACAAGCAAGAGCTACTATCAGCCTATTAGTGGAAGATTCTCAATTAATCCATATAAGGAATGAGAATACAGCACAGGGAATGCGGGAGGCATTAAGAAAGCTACATGAAAGACCCAGCTTAAATCACAAGTTATTTCTGCTAAGAAAGCTTTACAGCATGAGACTGAGTGCAGACAATGACATGCAGGAGCATATATTCTCCATGATGGAAGTGATATCACAGCTGAGATCAATTGGTGAAGATATTAAGGATAGCCATATAGCAGCAATATTATTGTGCAATTTACCGGATTCATACACTGCTTTAACCCCTTCACGACCGGATGATTTTTCGCTTTCCATTTTTCTTTTTCGTCATTCATTGTCTGAGAGACGTAACTTTTTTATTTTTCAGTCAATATGGTCATGTGAGGGCTCATTTTTTGCGGAACGAGCTGTACTTTTAAATGAAACCATAAGTTTTACCATATAGTGTACTGGAAAACGGCAAAAAAATTCCAAATGCAGAAAAATTGCAAAAAAAGTGCGATAGCACTATTGTTTTTGAGATATTTTATTCACTGTGTTTACTATATGGTAAAACTGATGTGTGGGTGTGATGCCGCAGGTCAGTGCGAGTTCGTAGACACCAAACATGTATAGGTTTACTTTTATAATATATAGGTCAGGTAAAGAGAAAACCGGTTGAAATGCCGCGCTAAAAACCACTGATGTTGTAGATGAAAAAGATTTCCTTTATTTCATAATTCTACCCTTCAGAGACATCTCCGTCTCCTTCCTCAGGAAAATAAATCATATCCTTTTATATAAGGGGTTAAAATAAAATCGAAGTTTGTTCGAAAAAAGAGGGCACACGTTTTACGCCATATTCTGTGACCCGTAGTGTTCTCATTTTTCGGGATCTATGGCTCAGTGATGGCTTATTTTTTGCGTCTCAAGCTGACGTTTTTAACGGTACCATTCTTGCGCAGATGCTACATTTTGATCGCCTCTTATTGCATTTTGTGCAAAAGTTGTGGCGACAAAAAAAACATCGTTTTGGCGTTTGGAATTTTTTTGCCGCTACGCCGTATACTGATCAGATTAATTGATTTTATATTTTGATAGTACGGGCGTTTCTGAACGTGGCGATACCAAATGTGTGTATATTTTTTATTTTTTTAACCCTTTAATTTTCAATGGGGCGAATGGGGGGTAATTTGAACTTTTAGGTTTTTTTGTTTTTTTTTTAATTTTTTAAAACTTTTTTTTTAACTTTTTTTTTATTTTACTAGTCCCCCTAGGGGGCTATTGTGATCAGCAGTCCGATCGCTCTGCACTATACATACATACATATGTTTATGTTACATACATAGCTGTAAACAGCTATGGAATGGCACATTTAAAGTAACTGATAAATCATCAGCAGGTTGGTTTATTGACTCAGTGTCAGGAGCAACAAGTCATATGACAAATAATAAAAGTTTCTTTACTGAACTTGATTTAAATAAGAAGAAAGTCATTTATTTTGCAGATGGAGGCAAAATAACTGCGGAAGGTATGGACAAGGTATGCTAAACTGTTCTAATAAGTTTGGGCATGATTCAAAAATACTAGTACAGGATGTGTTATATGTTCCAGAATTAGAAGGAGGATTGTTATCAGAAAGAAAAAAACAGAACTCTGACTGAAATGATAAGATGTATGCTACCAGATTCCAAACTAATAGAGAAATATTGGGGTGAAGCAGCAATGACCGCTACTTACCTACAAAACCGACTTTTTTCTATAAAACTGAAAAAAAAAACATGAACTGTGGCAGGGTAAGAAAGCAAGTGTGAATCATTTAAGACTTTTTGGATGTAAAGTTTTGTATTTATTCCAACAGAAAAACGTTCCAAACTTCAAAACAGATCAATAGAAGGAATATTTGTTGGATATAGTGATAATTGCAAATGATATAGAATCCTAGATCCCAAAACAGACAGAGTTACGATGAGTAACAGTGTGACATTCATTGAAGATCTAAATGAGACACTATGATTTCACTGGAAACAAAAAATGAGAAAAACAGCAGTGATAAAGCTGAAAGAACATCTGATGAAAAAGAAGTTGAAATTGATGAAAAACAGAATACTGAAAGTGAAGAGATACAACTACAAACAGACACAGAACCGAAACATTCAATAAGAAAAAACAAAGGAAAACCACCAATGCATCTTTCATACAAGGCAAGTACAAGGAAAATTTATGAACCTACCTCTTATGCCTGCTTTACACACTTCAATAAATCTTTCAATCCGTCGTCGGGGTCAAGTTGTAAGTGACGCACATCCGGCATCGTTCGTGACGTATTTGCGTGTGACACCTACGTGCGATCAAGATTGAACGCAAATACGGTGATCGCATACACGTCGTTTATTCCTCATACATTGGACGTTTTGTTGCACGAACCTAGTCAATTGAAACGTGTGACATCCCTCATACGATTTTGGTGTCTGATGCTATGTGCGCAGGTGTGCGCTCTGCACCGCAGCTTAAAAAAGGTCCGCTTCAGAGTGCAGCTGAAGAGCTGCGTTCTGAAGCGCCTCACAATGTCTGTCATTCACTAATCTCTGTCAGTCGGTCACTATCTCTGTCCCTCTCTCTCTGTCCATGTCAGTCTATCCCTCTTACCCCCTCTCTCATATACTCACCGATCCCCGATCACCGGCGCTGCACGGCGTTCACACTGCTCCGGCGGCTTTTACTGTTTTGAAAAAGCCGGCCGCCCATTAAACAATCTCGTATTCCCTGCTTACCCCGCCCACCGGCGCCTATGATTGGTTACAGTGAGACACGCCCCCCACGCTGAGTGACAGGTGTCACACTGCACCCAATCACAGCAGCCGATGGGCGTGTCTATACTGTGTAGTGAAATAAATAATTAAATAATTTAAAAAAACGGCGTGCGGTTCCCCCCTAATTTTAAAACCAGCCAGATAAAGCCATACGGCTGAAGGCTGGTATTCTCAGGATGGGGAGCTCCACGTTATGGGGAGCCCCCCAGCCTAATAATATCAGCCAACAGCCGCCCAGAATTGCCGCATACATTATATGCGACAGTTCTGGGACTGTACCCGGCTCTTCCCGATTTGCCCTGGTGCGTTGGCAAATCGGGGTAATAAGGAGTTATTGGCAGCCCATAGCTGCCAATAAGTCCTAGATTAATCATGTTAAGCATCTATGAGACACCTTCCATGATTAATCTGTAAATTACAGTAAAAGCGTGTCTCACTGTAACCAATCATAGGCGCCGGTGGGCGGGGTAAGCAGGGAATACGAGATTGTTTAATGGGCGGCCGGCTTTTTCAAAACAGTAAAAGCCGCCGGAGCAGTGTGAATGCCGTGCAGCGCCGGAGATCGGGGATCAGTGAGTATATGAGAGAGGGCTGCTCAATTCAGTTACTCAGGAGTTTAGCGGTCACCGGTGAGCCCTTCACAGGTGACCGCTAATCAGGACGCGACACAGACAGAGCCGCAGCATGACAATGAAGTCGGGTGAGGTTCACCCGAGTTCATTCTGATCGTGCGGCTCTTTCTGTGTCTGCTGTCATCTGCCATTCACCGCTGCTACATGGCTGTCTATGTCTGCTGTCAGCGGCCATGTAGCAGAGCTGAATGGCAGATGACATAGTAAAAACGCATCCCTACACATTACACACGCTTGTGAAGTCAATAAATTAAAAAAAAAAAAAAAAAAAAGGTGCCCAATGCATACGTCACAGAACACATGATCTAAAGGATCGCACACAAAATTGATCAATTTAACATAGACTACTAACGCACGTGTGACAGCAAATGAACGACCTACGTGCAATCTCATTCAATCGCATATGCGACCTGGGCGTGTCACATCGCATACGAGATCGCACACCTAATTGTAAGATGTAAAGCTGGCTTTAGGAAGACATATCTCGACTTCCTGAAGAAGAATGCAATAAATCGATAAAGGCAACAGAAACAGAAATAAAATCCATGCATGACTCAAAGACATGGACACTGACAGAATTACAAGAAGGAAGAAAAGCTATAGGATGTAAATGGGTTTTTAAAGTAAAATACCAAACAGATGACACAGCTGAACGATACCGAGCAAGACTCGTAGCTAAAGGTTATTCTCAAAAATATGGAGAAGACTATGATAAAACATTTGCTCCAGTTGTCAAACATACTACAATAAGAACTTTGTTTTCAGTTGCCGCAATGAAACAAATGGAGTTGAAGCATCTGGACGTAAAGACAGCATTTTTGAATGGAGATTTAAAAGAAGATATTTACATGGAACAACCTCCAGGATTCAAAGATAAAACTAACCCGAACATGGCTTGTAAACTACAGAAAAGTATATACGGTGTAAAACAAGCTGCTTTAGTGTGGAATGATAAAATCACAGAAGTACTCACAAATGAAAAATTTCAAACAAGCAAAGCTGATCCTTGCCTATACACAAAAAGACTGATGGACAGATGGATATATGTACTCATATATGTTGATGATATTTTGGTTTGTTTTGAAAAAGAAAGTGATAAAGAGGACATTCTAAGAATTCTGAATCAACATTTCGAGATCAAAGACTTGGGAAATGTGAAGTATCGTTTCTTGAGGGATCACCAGGAACAAGAAATCCTGAAATTAGAAATATTGTCCAACTGAAAATATGACAGTAGATATTTTCACAAAGGCATTGAATGCTGAAAGACATCAGAGACTAATGAAGAAATTAGGCTTAACTGAATAAGTCCTTACTGTGAAATTTCTTCTGCAACTGGGAAGCTAGAAGCTGTGCTGTGCAACAAAGAGCACATTCACACTGTGGCCACTTCACAGAAAACCCAAGAAAAGAAAAATAAAACAACCATATACCCTATAGTAAGTAACTAGTAAATAACACTTAGATAATATTATTTTAATTAAAAAAAAGTGTAAAAGCCATTCCGCCACAACAAGATGTACTCAATTGGGATGGTCGTATCTTGGCTCTAGAATTAAAACCTCACCTTGCCCCCTTTTTGAGCTAGTCAATTTATCTATATAGCTTTGCATAGGCTGGTGGCTGAAAAGTTGGGCTTGTGTCTGGCTCATCTACATTAAGGTCGGTTGACACAAGGTGAGTTTTTAATACTTGAAACAGGGTAAGTCTAGTGATTAGTGAGCACTAAAATGCTTGAGTGCTCAGTACTTGAATCGAGTAGGTCGGATGGGCTTGATTCGAGTAACGAGTATAATGGCAGTCAATGGGAAAAATCAGCAGGAGAAATTGCTGAAATGGATGGAAACAGCACTTAAATAGAATGGGAACAGCATAGGGAAGATGCCTGGGAGAATCTTTGACTCCCAGGTTGCTGCTGGGTACAATGCTGCCAAACTAATAGGCTGTGTGCACATATGTTTTTGGGTGCGTTTTTAAATGCAGGTTTGTCACATCTGAATGGAATCCAGATGCCAGCAAAGTCAATGAGAATCCTGAAGTGTCACACACATGATACTTATTTGGGATTTGCAGATTTGGTGTACAACCTACTCCACTTTTACGGACTGACAATAAAATATACAAAACCAAAGCTAAAATGGCTGGGTATTTACTTTTGCATTCAAAGGCTTGGGCTGGGAACAGATGAATGCTGCGCTTAGACAAAGATCCAGACTTGGTTGCTGATGGTGCTTGTGAATATGCAATGACAGGTGCAGCGAGGCAAATGAGCCTGCGTGTTGGACAGGGGACTGGCAAGCACGTAAGACAAGGTAAGAGGAAGTGGTGTCACCCACAGACACTAGTTGTGAACACAGGCGTTCGGCCCACATAGTTGGGTACTTTGATGACGTGCCTGAGCATGCTGGTGGTGGTCAGACTAGTAGTAGTCAGGTCCTTGCTGATCTCGGTATGGCACAGGTTGCAAATGACCATTCTTTTATTGTCCACCTTCTTGAAAAAAGTGCCAGAAAGGGGGACACCTAACCCTTAGTCTGGGAACTTGCCGCATGTGGGTGCTACAGGGAACAGTATACCGTCTTTTCCCTCTAGCCACTCTACTGCCTCTTCCTGCCTATTGCAGTGCTGCAGATCCACCTCCCTCTGCGCTGCTGTCCTTGCTCTGCATGGTACTTTCCCAGGTTGGGTTAGTGACTTCATCTGGTCCTCCTGATTTGTTAACGTAACAACATCACTTGTTGGCAACTGTCTCATCATCATCCACCTCTTGAGACAATTGACATTTCTCACAGTTGTCTTCTTCTGACTGTGACTGCTCTAATGTTTGGGCATCACTACACCACACAATCTCCTCATATCCCTCTTGAAACATGCAGGGCGACAGGTCAGAATCAATAAATGGAAATGTAAACAGCTCCTCGGAGTGTCCGTGTGTGGTTTCACTTGTCTCCAGTAACTTGCCATGTTGGGAGGAAGGAGGATTAGGCTAAGGATTGTGTGGTCCATACCCTTGGCTAGTGACACTTGACCATGGGAAAGACAGGATGTTGCTGGGAAACATACTGGAAGCATTATCTGCCATCCAACGGACCACCAGTTTACACTGTTCTAGCTTCATAGCTTCAAGAGTGGTGTCCCACGTCCCCATGCAAAGTGAGACAGCAAGATAAGTTTCATGGTTGAGCGTGTTGTTTTCCCGCAGTAACTGAATAGGATAACTGAAGTGAGCACTAATATATATATTCTGAGTGCAAGCCAAAAAAATACATACTATACAAGGATAAGGCTGCACATCAAACTTAGATAATGGTATAATGCCTCAAGCATATGGAAAAATATTGGAAG
The DNA here is from genome assembly GCF_048569485.1 of Anomaloglossus baeobatrachus. Classification (NCBI taxonomy): domain Eukaryota; kingdom Metazoa; phylum Chordata; class Amphibia; order Anura; family Aromobatidae; genus Anomaloglossus; species Anomaloglossus baeobatrachus. The sequence goes on from NC_134354.1 coordinate 180,437,558, forward strand.
ATACAATGAAAAATGCTACTTGCTAACTTGAACATATGAATAATGAATTGCATACCTGCCATGAATATTAGGAAAAAGGAGATATTTAGCAATCGCATTGATCAATGTAACTGAGCCCAAAAACCTCGTCAAGGTATATCTCTATATTGGGGTCCCTAGCTCTGTGACCCTAACTGTGTGTCATCTCATTGCAATTAAAAACTGCTGTGGGTGGAGAGGGGTAACCAAGGACTGTCTTATATAGGAGATGGAAAAAACATGGCCGAAAGGGGCGGAGCTGTGTTCACATTCAGAAAAAAAACAAACTACATATAACTGAATAGGATAACTGAAGTGAGCACTAATATATATATTCTGAGTGCAAGCCAAAAAAATACATACTATACAAGGATAAGGCTGCACATCAAACTTAGATAATGGTATAATGCCTCAAGCATATGGAAAAATATTGGAAGATACAATGAAAAATGCTACTTGCTAACTTGAACATGTGAATAATGAATTGCATACCTGCCATGAATATTAGGAAAAAGGAGATATTTAGCAATCGCATTGATCATGCGATGTATGTATTTTTTTGGCTTGCACTCAGAATATATATATTAGTGCTCACTTCAGTTATCCTATTCAGTTATATGTAGTTTGGGGTTTTTTTTCTGAATGTGAACACAGCTCCGCCCCTTTCTGCCATGTTTTTTCCATCTCCTATATAAGACAGTCCTTGGTTACCCCTCTCCACCCACAGCAGTTTTTAATTGCAATGAGATGACACACAGTTAGGGTCACAGAGCTAGGGACCCCAATATAGAGATATACCTTGACGAGGTTTTGGGGCTCAGTTACATTGATCAATGCGATTGCTAAATATCTCCTTTTTCCTAATATTCATGGCAGGTATGCAATTCATTATTCACATATTCAAGTTAGCAAGTAGCATTTTTCATTGTATCTTCCAATATTTTTCCATATGCTTGAGGCATTATACCATTATCTAAGTTTGATGTGCAGCCTTATCCTTGTATAGTATGTATTTTTTGGCTTGCACTCAGAATATATATATTAGTGCTCACTTCAGTTATCCTATTCAGTTATATGTAGGTTTTTTTTTCTGAATGTGAACACAGCTCCGCCCCTTTCGGCCATGTTTTTTCCATCTCCTATATAAGACAGTCCTTGGTTACCCCTCTCCACCCACAGCAGTTTTTAATTGCAATGAGATGACACACAGTTAGGGTCACAGAGCTAGGGACCCCAATGTAGAGATATACCTTGACGAGGTTTTGGGGCTCAGTTACATTGATCAATGCGATTGCTAGATATCTCCTTTTTCCTAATATTCATGGCAGGTATGCAATTCATTATTCACATGTTCAAGTTAGCAAGTAGCATTTTTCATTGTATCTTCCAATATTTTTCCATATGCTTGAGGCATTATACCATTATCTAAGTTTGATGTGCAGCCTTATCCTTGTATAGTATGTATTTTTTTGGCTTGCACTCAGAATATATATATATTAGTGCTCACTTCAGTTATCCTATTCAGTTATATGTAGTTTTTTTTTTCTGAATGTGAACACAGCTCCGCCCCTTTCGGCCATGTTTTTTCCATCTCCTATATAAGACAGTCCTTGGTTACCCCTCTCCATCCACAGCAGTTTTTAATTGCAATGAGATGACACACAATTAGGGTCACAGAGCTAGGGACCCCAATATAGAGATATACCTTGACGAGGTTTTGGGGCTCAGTTACATTGATCAATGCGATTGCTAGATATCTCCTTTTTCCTAATATTCATGGCAGGTATGCAATTCATTATTCACATGTTCAAGTTAGCAAGTAGCATTTTTCATTGTATCTTCCAATATTTTTCCATATGCTTGAGGCATTATACCATTATCTAAGTTTGATGTGCAGCCTTATCCTTGTATAGTTTTCCCGCAGTAGGCACAGTTTCAAAGGGCCCATGGACTTGGCCTCTGCATTCACCATTAACACGACGTCCATTTTCCCTTCCCTTACCACGCGCCCTTATGTATTTTAAATTAGGTATATACTATATATACACCTGCAAACTTTCTGGTATTAATAGGAAAAATAAAATATTTAGCCATAAAAAGGACTTTTAGTTTTAGCAGCAGTATAAGTATGAAATAAACCCTGCCTATATGTCTGCTCTAATCCCAAACTTTCCTTTCTCCAGCATCTATTCCTACAGTTAATGCTTTAACAGCAGTTTTACTACAAGAAAGGACAGTATTTATTCCTGAAAAGGACTTTTGGTTTTAGGTTGCAGCAGCAGTATAAGTATAGAAGGACTTCAATAAACCATACATATATGCCTGCTCTACTCTAAGCTCTTCCTCCTAGATCAATTCTCCCTCAACTAAAGTGTGCCAATCATTGTGCCACCAGCTCTTATGTAAAGTCTGATGATGCAATGCAGCTGGCCAATCACAATAATGCCAATAACAAACATGGCTATGGCATTACCTTGTATGACATGCAATCCCCGCATGTAAATTGGCTGACTAACAGCTGCAAAACATGCAGGGCGGGGACTCGAGAATGGCGCTTGAGCATCCTTGATACTCGATCAAGTAAAGAGTGTGCCCGAGAATCCAGATGCTCAATCGAGTATCGAGCAGTGGTGAGTATGCTTGCACATCACTAGATAAGACCATCCCGAATAGGTACACCTTGTTGCGGTGGGATGACTTTTAAGCTTTTTTTGACCAAAATAGCATACTATGTTATTTACATGTACTATTACTATTTATTTACTGCAGCTTTTTTTCATGGATTTTGTCTGTGAAATGGCCACAGTGTGTACATGCTTTTACATATTGCACATATGCCAACTTATCCTCCTGCTCACTTCTTTGGTTTTCCAAAAAAAGAAGCAGGTAAGGTGGCAAATGTAGTATAATGTTCTGGGCATCTGCTGGGAAACCATAAGTCCTGTGGATATTACATGCCATCTCATTGTAGATCAAGCACACACCATCATCTTCATAGAATGTTGAAAGGGACCTCCAGGGTCATCGTGTCCATCCCCCTGCTCAATGCAGGATTCACTAATCCATCTCAGAGAGATGTCCGTCCAACCTTTGTTTGAACACTTCCATTGAAGGAAAACTCACCACCTCTCGTGGCAGCCTGTTGCACGCATTGATCACCTTCACTGTCAGGACGTTTTTTCTAATATCTTATTTCTATCTTCTCCATTTTTGTTTCACTCCATTACTTCTTGTGTTTCCATGTGCAAATGAGAATAAGGATGATCCCTCCACACTGTGATATCCCTTCAGATATTTGTAGACAGCTATTAAATCTCCTCTTAACCTTCTTTTTTCCAAGCTAAATTTTCCCGGATCCTTTAACCGTTCCTTGTAGGGCATAGTTTGCAGTCCGCTCACCATCCTGGTAGTTCCTCTCTGAACTTGCTCTACTTTTTCAATGTACTTTTTAAAATATGGTGTCCAGAACAGTATTCCAGATAAGCTGTGACCAAAGAGTAAAGGGTGATAATTACTTCGTGTGATCTACACTCTATGCTTCTCTTAATACATTACAGAACTGTGTTTGCCTTTTTTGTTGCTGCATCACACTGATGACTCATGTGAAGTCTGTGATCTATTAGTATACCTAAGCCTTTTTCACATGTGCTGTTGCTTAGTTCTATTCCTCCCATTCTCTACATGTTATTTTCATTTTTCTTGCCCAGTGTAGAATTTTATATTTCTCAATGTTAAATACCATTTTATTAGTTGCTGCCCATTGTTCCAGCTTACCTATGTCCTTCTGAATCCTTTTTCTGTCTTCTCTCCTGTTAGCTATTCCTCCTAGCTTTGCATCATCTACAAATTTGACTAGTTTACCTACAAAATAAACAATTCCCCTGACACTTGAACTTGTGAACTCCTTATCTATAGGCAGCAGCTCTATCAATGAGTCACTGCCCAGATTTTGCTAACAACGATCACTATAGGCAGTGCCCTCTTTCAGCAGGATAACATGCCCTGTCGCAATGTAAAAAATTGTGCACGAAAGATTTGCTGGACACGACATTTCAAAGTGTCCGAATTCCCTAGTCTAAACCTGATTAAGCATCTGTGCGATATGTTGGTAAAACAAGCTAGATTGATGGAGGCCCCATCTTTCAACAAACATAACGTAAGGCTTCTAATAGAACCAGATACCAAAGGTCCCCAACAGAGGTTTTGTAGAGTTCATGGTTTAAAGCTTATCTCCAGTGTCACAAGAAAATGATTATCGTAGTGCAGGATAATAATAATAATAATAATTTTATTCATTTATATAGCGCTATTAATTCCACAGCGCTTTACATACATTAGCAACACTGTCCCCATTGGGGCTCACAATCTAGAGTCCCTATCTGTATGTCTTTGGAGTGTGGGAGGAAACCGGAGCACCCGGAGGAAACCCACGCAAACACGGGGAGAACATACAAACTCCTTGCAGATGGTGTCCTTGGTGGGATTTGAACCCAGGACCCCAGCGCTGCAAGACTGCAGTGCTAACCACTGAGCCACCGTGCCGCCCAATTCTGGTGTATAAGCATTACTCTAAATCACTCTACTAGTGATTTTTGCTGATAATCCACATTGGGGACCATCTGAAGTCTGTGCTGTGGGCTACACTAGACTATTCAGTGAAGTGATGGTCTTCAACCCTATGACACTCGCTTGCATAATATGAAGGCGATAGCGTAGTAGTAGGAAAAAGGGCACTGCTTAGTATAATATAGTGTAGTTTGCAGAATAGACTTCAAGTTGATCGTACTGCAAAAAATGCTAAAAGAGTCATTTAGAAAAATTATTATACTGCACTATAATCATTTCTTGTGAAACTAGTGCTATACTTAAACAGGTGAGGGCCGTTTTGGAGGCAATAGGGGGACATACAAAATATTAGACTTTTAAAGGCCAAGGTTCTCTTTAAGAAAATCCTAGGCCTGGGTATTCATTATTCAAATATGTCAGTTTACGTTCATATTTCACAGTCAGTGCAGTCACTCATCATCTAGGAATATGATTCTCCGGCATGAGATTCTCTATGGGAATCCTGTTCTTGTTCATTATGCAAAAAACATAAATTGCTGTGCAGCCTTATGCAAAACACCAATCTCATAATATGTTTAAGCAAACAGATGATCTGACAGAAGAGAGAGAGAAAAAACTAAAACCCTTTGGAATACGGTGCCTGAACTAGGCAGCTTAATTATGTTCCATTTTGAGGCTGCTGAACCGCTGTACATTTAAAGATGTAAAGTGCGGCACCATTTAGAGAGATTATTTTCTGCTACTAAACCATGCAAATCACATGAAAAAAAAAATCTGTTGATGGATCTCCCTGCGTCTGCCATGCTCATTAACCACCACGGCATAGCTGCGGAGAGGAAAACTGCAGGATAATGGCATTCGCTGAAACTGATTATTAGCCCTGATTACTTTGCCAGTCCAAACTTATCAGAAGAGGAAAAGAAAACAGCTCAAGCTCAGAAGTCTACGAGTTTTTCAACAATGTTTCTGCTCATTGTGGGGAGTTCTTCCCCCTCCTTCCATTTGTTGTTGTCTCAGAAAACCCCAAGAGTAGGATATTCCCCTACAAACATAAAAATTCTCATAAATCATAAATAATAAAGCGACCAAACCACAACCAGTATTCCAATAGCTGAATGGATTTATTTTATTATGCTCTCTGTGTCCACTTTATACCACCGTAACTACACAGGGAGCAGAGAGAAGTAAAGAGAATACATTGTAATACGAGAGTATGTGCGGAGAGCTGTGCTTCTTTACATTCACTTGTAGTTACTAATGCTGGAGATGGACCATAGCTCAAGTACTCAATCTTCCCAGCCTCACCCTGATGGTGGTGCTGTTCACATTGCTGACTATAGCTAAATTTATTGCTTATTCTAAAGTCATTCTAAAACTTCTTTACAGCACTTTATTCCATATTTGGCAAATATACACAGTGAACATGAATCACGACCTTTAACCAAAGTTGAGTTGGACACACAGTGTAAGGCCCTGTGCGCACGCTGCAGATTTACCGTAGATTTTACCATTGATTTGCCACGGATTTGCTGCAGAAAATGTGTCTAACATTTCTGCAGTCATTCCCCAGCAAAACTATGGGTATAAAAAAATGCTGTGCGCACACTGCGTTTTTTTATACCTGAGGATTTACCCGCGGATTTCCACTGCGGAATTAATGAGCATGTCACTTCCTTTCTGCAGGTACCTGCGGTTTTTGCCATAGATAATGGTAAAAATCCGCAGGGAGCAACCTGCAGAAAATCCACGGTAAATCTGCGGCAAATCCGCACCAAACCGCGGCAAAACGGCATGCGGATTTCGTTGCGGTTTTGGTGCGGTTTTTACCGCAGGTGCGGGATTCTTTAAGAGGGTCCGGATTTTCCTTGAGAAAAAGTCACTTTCTAGTGCACACATGGCCTTATAGTAGCCGCAGAGCGGAATAAAACATTTTTTTTTTTAATTTTCGCCTCTCAGTAATATTAGCTATTAAAGTATTAGGTACCTAATGACTTAAAGTGAACCTGTCAGATGCAATATACAGCCAGAACCACGAGCAGTTCTGGGTGCATATTGCTAATACCTGCCTAACTGTCCCTGTATACACTAGCATAGATAAAGAGATCTTTAGAAAAAGTATTTTTAAAGATCGTATGTTATATGCTAATGAGAGCGGGGAGTAGTCCCGAGGGCGCTTGTTCCCTTAGCTAGTCGGCCCACATAGCATGGTAGCACGCCCCTGTGGACGTACTAACATGCTAATGAATTTACAGCGACCCGCACATACCTCATTGTATATGGTGGCTGGTGGAGGATGGATGCACTCTATGTGCGATGCGGAGTCCTCAGCACTTCCAGTCATGCGCACTGTACCTCACTAAAGCCGAGAAGTTTACACCCGGCATCAATTTACTGCACATGATTGGAAGCCCCGGGTACTCCGGATCATGCGCAGTGTCCCATTCTTCCTCCGCCGGCCGCAATAAAAAGTGAGGTACATTCTGTACATGCTGCACATTCATTAGCATGTTAGTACGTCCACAGGGGTGTGCTACCATGCTATGTGGGCCAACTAGCTAAGGGAACAAATGCCCTCGGGACTAGTCCCCGTGCTCATTAGCATATAATATACCATCTTTAGAAATACCTTTTTCTAAAGATCTCTTTATCTATGCTAGTGTATACAGGGACTGCTAGGCAGGAATCACTAATATGCACCCAGAACTACTCATGGTTCTGGGTGCATATTGCACCTGACAGGTTCCCTTTAACATTTGTTAAAGCACCACTCCAGCGTTTTGTTTTGTGGGGTTTTTTTAGCGCTGGAGTGATTGTTTTGTAACCCTCACCACTGGTGTAAAGGCAGCGAGCAAATGTGGACCCACTGGAACACATGGGGTCCTTTAGTGGGAGGGACTTAACTAAGTACCTGCCGCCAGCAGACGCCAGGTACCACTTCTAGGGCAGTGACCGGGAGTATAACAGCTGACCCACCGGACAGGAGACGGACTTAGGTACTGACACAGGTGCAGGCAGGTACAACCGGGATGTCTGTCACAGGCAGGAAAGGTGGGAACAGAGAGGAATGGTAGGCATGGCAAGGACAGACTGAATACGGACTCAGGAATGGGTAAAGGCAAAGGAGCACGAGACCTGACAACTAGCTAGCAGGCAGAAGGACTGACTAACCAAAAATGTTGCGCAGGCAGCTCCCCTAGTGGGAGGATGACTCAAGTACCTCTCAGCTATAGGTTTAAGAGGCCCTTCTAGGAGATAGCGCGCCAGCCTTTTAAGAGGAGGGCAGGTGTGAGCGCACATCGCCTAAGGTTTACTCCTGGAGGACTAGTGCTGCGTGCACATCTCCTGGGAGGAGGAGGAAGCAGGAGCACATGAGGACAGCCAAGGGAGTGCATGGGAGGACGCAGCCCAGCAGCGGCGGTCAGTGAGTCGGCGTCCCTGCTGGGGAGAGGTAGGGAAGTGCAGGGAATCCGGCACTACAGTTTTAAAGCTGAGCCCCCACTCCCTGTCATATACTCCCCTTCCATTAGCTTCACCTTTTACCGACACAGCTCCAGTCCTGCGGTGCCATCTTGTGTCAGTAACTTTTGACTGGCCAGAAGTCAGAAGTTATGTCACAAGCTCTCAATGCAGGTCTATGAGAGCCACAACAAGGCCAAAACAACGCTCTCATTGAGGTGCATTGATTTGTGACCTCCGGCATTCTCCATGAAACACTGGAGCTGCTGGTAGGTCAAAAATCACCGTAGACTCACCAGAGTAGTGGCGACAAAGGGTGAAGCTGTCAGAAGCTGAGTATCAGACAGGGGGCTAGGGATTCCAGTGGTTCAATATAAAAAACACTGGAGTGGCCCAAGTGGGTGTTATCAGGCAGCATCTAAGACATTGAGAAGTACACAACCCCAGTGAAAAATATCTACTAACACCCACTTGGTGTTAACTAAAATTAACTCTAATACTTTGCTTTCTAATATCTCCACAACCGAGAAGCAAAATAAAAAAAAAATAAAAAATACCTTTTATTCTGCTTTGCAGAAACTATTACATTGTGGGTACAGTTCAACATTTAAAATATGGTGAGAGGTCGTGACTTCGGGGTAACTGAAAAAGCAGACATGTAACTTTTAACTTGGAAATGTAATACCCTGCCTTGTGGAGCCGAGCCTTCGGCCTCTTCTGGCAGGAATGTAGAGGCGGCCTCCACAGTTGATGCAGACAGGGTACCCTCTTTGTGGTGGAGAGCCAAGCCCCATAAACAGGCATGGCCAGGTGGTTGTACCTCTGGGGTAACTGTTGTGAATGCCAGTTATGCTTTTGCTGCTCTGAGGCTCCCTCTTGTGGCCAGGAATGGTTTGGACAGAGACCAGGTGTGTTGAGCAATGGGCGTTTCCATTGCTAACTCTCTGTCTATTTAAACCCTGGTCTGCAAGCAGGCTATGCCGGATGTGAGTTGTTCTTTGTTCACCAGCCTGCTTCATCCTGCTCCAGACCACATCTACCCCAGATAAGTGCTTGGCTCTTTATTTGTTGTTTTGTTCTTTTTGCTCTTATCTGAGTTTGTCATTTGCTGTGACTGTTTTCAGTTTATTTGCATGCAGGGATCTTCCCTCTCAGTTGCTTAGCTGGGAAGCTCCCTGCAGCTATGTTTGGAGTATTGCTCCTATTAGTCCATGTGTTTGTTGCTTCTTGAATGTGTAATGATTCCTGCTTTCTGTTCATTGGTATGACTAGAGCGCCTGGTATAGGACGGAGTTCAGATCTAGCGATCTGAGGGCTTTTTGTACTATCAGGATTTTGGATTTTTTGCAGGGTTTTTCTCTGGCCACCATCAGTCCCTTTCCTATCCTGTCCTATTTAGTCAATAGGGCCTCACCTTTTGCTAATCCTATCATCTATCTGTGTATTGTGTTTTCCTATATCACCGCAGTCTTTGAATGTGGGGGGCTTGCTATTCTTTATCTATTTTCTTTTGGCAGAGAGTTATTCATCTATCCTTCCTTTAGGATAGCTAGTTCTCCGGCTGGGTTCGCGGTGCACAGGATGTTAGTTCACCCATCGGCTGCTTCTAGTGTTGATGGTTAGTAAGGGGATGGCGGCCAGATTAGTTGCCAATGCTCTTGTCACCTTTTACCAATGATTTATGGTGGTCTTCCATGGTTCTGGATCATAACAGGTAACTATTAACACTGCGAGAGTTTGTGGCTATAGCCAGTTCATAGCCTTATGGTCCGTATTTTCAAAAGTGCACAAACCAGGTGCAAAAAGCATTTTTTAAAGGGTTTTCTCACATAAGTTCATGTGGGCGCATTCTTGAACTCTCTCTAAAGGTTGCAAACTTTAAAACTTCAACTGGTAACTTGACTGTACTTTACATGGACTCTTCTTCCTTCTCCTTACCAGTGCTTGGGCCCGTAGGGCTGTGGCACCTGTCAATCACTGTGTCTCTGTCGTCGTCTGTGTTGTCTGTTTCTTCATCTTGTTCTTTGTCTTTGTCTTTATCTATTTCTCTATCTGTTTCTTTATCCTCCTCTATTTCTTTTTCTCTGTCTTGTTCTATTCTTTCTTTTCCTGTTGTTGTTAACTTTGGGGTAGGCTGGGTAGAGACAGCTGGGCTGCTATAGGCATTTCTGGGACATGGTGTGACGTCTAGCGCAAACCAACCACGTTCTCCTTGATGCTTAGTGAACTCCACCAGGTCCCCCATGTGCAAGTTCCTTCCAGGATGTCCTCTTGGCAAGTGGGCTCTTACATCTCTCCGGCTGATATAGATTCCTTCTCTGACACCAGGTGCAACGATGAAGCCGTATCCTGATTTTAAACTAAATTCCTCCACTACAGCACGGCAAAGGGGTCCTCTTTCCTGGTGGCGGGTCTTTCTTAAGAATTGCTTATCTTCTAGGTCCCGTGCTGTGACATCTTGTCTGTGCCGATCTGGGGCCTGCTGCATTGCTGTCTGTTTTGCTCGGGTGCGACGTCGTGCTCTGCTTGTGGGGATCTTGGTAACTGCAGGCTCCCAGGTTACATACATGCACGGTATCGTAATGGCCAGCGCGTCGTCTTCAGAGGGTGTCGGGATCTCCTCATCCCAGCGGGAGTAAGGTAGCATTTCTGGCTCCGGGCCCCCCTCAATCACGCATGGTACTACGTCCTCCTCCGATGGTGTCGACTCCTCAGCCTCCTGGCCTCCTCTTCCCCTTAGTTCTTCTGAGCACTCATCTGATGGCAGCGCTGGGGACAAATGTCACTCCTCTGGACAGGGCAGCAGGCCTTCAGCCGTGGGAGGTCACTGGGGACACTCTGGGTGAGTGCCTGGGGATTAGGTACGTGTCCACCAGGTCTTTAGGGTAGCGGGCACTCAGTTCCTTCTTTAGCTTCAGGAACATGGGGTCTTCTCCTAGCGACGATGCAGGACCTGGTTCCTTAGGCAGTGGCTAGGGTGCGGTGGTCGCTTTTGCCTTGCAGGCTGGAGTAGATGGCCTTGCAGCCTGGTCTTAGTGGGCCGAGCCTAGCGTGGCGGCAGCCTGGTCTTGGTGGGTTGGGCTGGGCGTCGCTGCTGCGGCCTGGTCTTAGCGGACTTGGCTGGGCATCGCTTCTGCGGCCTGGTCTTGGCGGGCCGGGCTGGGCGTCGCTGCTGCGGCCTGTTCTTGGCGGAGCGGGCTGGGTGTTGCTGCTGCGGCCTTGTCTTGGCGGGCCGGGCTGGGCGTCATTCCACCCGGCGTCTCTGCAGGGACCGCGGGTTTCGCAGTGTGGCCCGTGGTGAGCTTTGCCTCCAGGGTCACAGCAGGGATCTTTGCGGGCGTGGCAGCGGGGCGCGCCGTGGGCATGGCAGCGGCCTGACGTAGGGACAGCGGCAGCGGGGTCGGTACTCTCACAAGGGCAGGGGTGACACTGAACTCACTCATTGACAGCATCATCGGAGTCTGGGTGGTCGCCGCTCGGTGTGGCACTTGTCGCGCGGTCCACCTCTCGTAGGCCCGAACTGCTGTAGCCATTTCCCGGAGCTCCGTGCATCCTTCCTTGATCTGCTGCACGATCCTGGCCTCAAGCCGTTCGCAGAACTGGGCAAGCTCCCAGTCCCACTAGGCAGCGGAGCCTGGCTCTGGATCCTTGTATTCAGACGCCATTTCCTCTGCTCTCAGCATCGCCTCTGCACAGCCTTTCACCTCTTGCAGCTCTCTCTGCCTCTGCTCAGTTTCGTTTTCTTTTGCTGACTGATAGGCGGATCTGTCCCTGGACGGTGGGAAGCTATCATCCTCTCTTGCAAGATCAGAACACTGCAGGGGTTCTCTTGGTAGCCACACCTCTTCATGGGCGGTTAATTCTTCCAGCACGGGCTGCTGTTGTTCTTTGGCGCGCTTTTCATGGTGGCAATATGGCGGCGCTTCAAACTTTTTAAGCGGACCGCCAAGGCACATGGTCACCTGCCTTATCCTTTTCGTGACGCCAGAATGTCGAGCGCAGCCCAGGTCTGCATTACCTTCAGGGACTCCACGTGGAGCGACAGTCTGGTCACAGGTAGGTTGTCTTCTTAGGATTCGTGACGCCACTCTCAGTATTGCGATCAGGGTGACCGCCACTGCAGATTAGAGGACGCCTGGGGCTGATGTTGGATGCAGCTAGATGTAGTGGCCTCCCGAGAGTGAGGCTAGCCCCAGGGCCCAGTTTGGATGTGTGGAACTACAGGTCGCAGAATGACTCACACGCACAACCAGAGTGTCTTTCAGGGTTTTTACTCACGTCAGGTGGCAGGGTGAGTAACCCGGCCATAGCTGGGATGCACCAAGTAGGGAACCAAGCTCCTTCAGGCTGACTTGTGAGGGTGGCTACTGACTCGCCTTCCTAGGCCTTGTGTTTTTTGGGTGACCCGACTTGAAGTCCTGCTGGGATCACCCAGGGAAGTTGCTGCTGCCTGTTCTCCCCTTCTTCGGCCCGTCTGCTTGTAGCCTAGACCAGGTCACTCCGGCTGCTTGCCTCTTGTGAGCTATGGGCCCTCTTTTTGCTACATGGCTGCGGACTCTGTGGTGTTATGGTGGTGAGTATGAAGTACCCCCACCTGCAGGTTGAGCAGGCCAACTGAATGGGCCCCTGCTCTGGGAACCTGTAACCCGTGCGGGCCTGGTACCTCCCTAGCAGTCCCCGTACTCAGCCACCACTCTGCACTCTAGCCTCGGGTGGTTTTCGGGCGGCACTACCAGGTGACCGTTCTCCTCTGTCAGTAACCACTGCACGTGCGTTGTCAGGATCGTGACAGCCTGTAGGGTCTGCTTCTTGCGACTGCTCTCCCTGAGCTGCACTAACTGACTGGTTCACTACTTCCTCCCCTCTGTACCTGCCTACACAACCTAGCAACCAGGCTCTCTACCACACCCCTTGAGTGGAGATGGAGGCCACGCCCCTTCCTGGATTCCCCAGGGGTCCCTTCAAAGGTCCATGTGGGAGACCTGGTTACTATGCGCCTGTGTAACCACACCTTGGTCAGCTTTCTGGATTACCTGTTTTGTACTGCCCCCAGCATGGGTGCAGTACTCAGTGGTGCCTGACCAGGTCAGGGGCGCAACACACACAGTGTGTTTTTATCATGTCTTTTGATGCGTTTTTTGGTGCAGTTTTGTAAAAAAAAAAACTGCAAGCAAATCCTTATGCCAGCAAAGTCAATGAGCAACCTGAAGAGTAGTGCACATTGAGGTTTTTTCCTTGCAGATTTAGTGCAGAAAATAATCTGCAGCATGACAATTCTTTCAGTGTTTATCCCTGTGAAAGCAATGAAAAAACACATAAAAAGCGTATTTTTTTAACTGCATTTTTCCTGCCAAGAGATGCAGAAATCGTGCTGAAATTTATGCAACCAAATACTCAACATGCACACATAGCCTTAAAGTGCAGTTACAATGTGAATAATGGCTAGAAATTAAATTGGAAGGGAGCACTTTGTCACACTCTAAGGCCAGGGCCACACGGGGACTAATGCGATCCTCGCAGGGCACCCGTCTCATGCTAATGAAAAGAGATTAGGTCTGGCTCAACAGGACCAAAAATACTCAAAATAATATAAAGACTATAGCACACGTGAAGAAAGAAAATCGAAAAAAAAATTGTTTTTTCAATGCTTTTTAATGGTGTAATACAGAAAAAATTCCAAAAAGTATCAGTCCAACGTTTCGACCTTTAATAGGTCTTCCTCGAAGGATTTTTACCTAATAGAAAAACCAAAGGTTTTAAATGTGCACAGACAATTGTGTCAGGTTGTGAATCGAACGCCTTAGATGTTTGTGTAAAGATTTTTTGATCAGGCTGACAAGTCAGTAAATAAATCTACTGTATGATTGTTGCTGATAGGTAGAGTCCTCATAGGTGAATTGTCTAAATTTCCCTCAGGACAAGTGAACAACAGGAAAAATCTTTTTTTCTTACCAAAGGTAAATTGCAAAAACGGTAATAAAGCCACCGCATATTATTATGTTATAATGGAATCATATGGACACAGGCCCTATAATCCTATTAGTGGAGCACAATGGTAATTAATGAACAACGGAGTAGTTCTCCTAAGGTGAAAATACCAGTGGGTCTCCCAATCCAGGACATGCAGTGGTGATGCATCACCACTGCACGTCCTGGATTGGGAGACACACTGGTTATGCACAGTATAAAGCCGGGTGTACGCGTCCCGGATTCACAGAGGGCTACTGCACATGACTGGAAGTGCCCGGCATTCAGAAGCGTGGTCACACAGGTATGTGCAGCACCACTAGTGACACTGCATTAAATAGCATGTTAGCACGTACCTCTGGGTGTACTAACTAACATGCTAAGAGGGCGGATAGTCGGGGATATAACACACTTGGGACTTGTCCCCATGCTCATTACCATAAGATAAAAGATCTTTAGAAATACTTTTTCTAAAGATCCCTTTATCTATGCTAGTGTATACAGTGACAGTTAGGCAGGGATTAGCAATATGCACCCAGAACTGCTTGTGGTCCTACGTGCATATTGTAACTGACAGGTTCCCTTTAATGAAAAAAAAAAATCTTTTAGGAAGGGCTTCTTTAAATGCCGTAGTCAAAAGAAACTATGCCACCCAAGAGGTTTATAGTTATAAACTGTGCTAAGATTTTACCATGGCAAATTTTACAGAATTAAACATGGAAATACTAAGGGGAAAACAATACAAACCATATAATTATCTTTTATGGTTCACAGACATAAAGAAATAGAAGTACTTGATGGGAGAAGACCAAGGGTATAAAAGTAACTATATCCAATAGATTAGACCTATGAGCTCTTGTGGTAGATGCTGAGTGTTATTTGGGTCAGATGCTACTAATGGCACAGGCAGCAGACAGAATATTACAAAAGACTGGCTGAAACCTCTCCTGTCTAGTGACTGCTAAAGGTTACTTTATCATGAAAGTCTTCTGGACCATCGATAAATTGAAAGTTCAGTTAAAAATTAAACTGCATGTCTGGCCTTGGAAAAAGTGAATTATGTAATGTCTGTGACACTTGACTAATGACTGAAAAAACATACAGTAGTTAGACAGACATCAGATCTGGGCTAACACGTAAAACAGATTAGAGAACAAGGGTTATTAAATGGATTATCTGGTCTCAGAAAAAGAGTATGCAGTCCCATTTTATGGCTGCAAACTGCCGAATCGTCGAAGTGTGCAATGTATATGTGTAACGCCTGCCTGGATCCACAGACTCAGATGGGCTGTAATGGGGAGGCTGAACGTAAGCCACTCACCAAGCAGGACCCCCAGAACCCTGAAACCCTTTAACCCCTCTACAGGGATTTGGAATTACACAGGGAACTGGAGATCACTACCTGTGGAAGGCTGCAGTCCGATGAGAGTAGTAGTCAGGCAGGGTCAAACCAGGAATTGCGGAACAGGGACAGAATCGGCAGGCAATGACGTAGTCAGCAGAGGTCAAATCCGGATCGGGCAGCGAGGTACAGAAACAGTAGGCAGGAGGGTAGTCAGAAAACACGCAGAAGTCAACACACAGGAATCACCAAACAGAATAGGACGTAACAGGAGCCAGGAAAATCAGAACTATCTCTGGCAGTCGTCATGTGACAGGAGGGGGAATAAGAAGGGTGTGGTGTCTTCCCATTGGCTGTAGCTGAACGCTGGCAACTTCAGCTGGAAGACACATGCCACCCACAGTCAGCCAGCGGAACTGCAGATCCCAAGCTAACCCAGCCCAGTGGATGATCGGAGTCTGCGCCCACCGCTGGCATCGACTCCTCTCCCATCACAAGCACCATCCACGGCAGGAACACAGCGTCGCCTGGCGATCGGAGCAGAAGTCGCTGGAGCAGACTCTGGCGGTGACGTAACAATATGCTGTTACGATTACCCTGTAATCCTCATGAGAGGAAACTATTGTATAAACTATTGTCTACCATATTATACTTGTATTCACATGACAACTAGACTCCTGTGCTTCTATTAGTTCTCTTCTATTGAGAGAAGGCAGGTGAGACTAGTCCGCATGTGACGACAAGTATGTATATCACATACGTGTGGTCAAACGATTAGTCACTTATATGGTGAATACAGGGGAACCATGACATTGTGCTTCGCACACTATCACAATTTGTCACTTTGCATTCATAGAGTGATTGTAGACTTTTCTTCTGAGATTGGACAACTACTTTTATGACCATGTAAAAAAGCCCGTACAGCTAGTTTATTACAATCTTGTGATTTTTTTTTTCATGGGACTAACTGGTAGAATAAGGCTACAACTTGTCTACGCAAAATGGATTTCCAGTGAATAATTCCGTCACAAATCTGCCTCAGAATACACAGCAAAATCTGCCAGAAAGTCTACACTATGAGCCTGATTCGTCAAACAGTTTTTGCCAGAATTCTGACATAAAATTGCTTGAAATGTCTAAAAAAAATTTAGCTACCTCAAGACACGATATTATGAGGCTGATAGCAGATGTGAGATTGCTGGCTCAGGTGGCGTATTACGTCACTGCCATGCACTTCCTCGGCTGTGAAAGAGAAGAGGTCACTGTTCGCCAATGGAATGGAGGACAAGTGAGAAGGATCTTTTTTTTTTTTTTTCAATGTGTTTGAGAAGAGGATTACAAAAGGGGACATTACTAGAAGAAGGGGCCCAAGATAGGGAGATTACCACAAGATCAGGACTAGGATAGGGACATTACTACAAGATGGGGACATTACTATAAGAGCAAAAGCAAAATGGGTATGATACCACAAGATGGGGACATTATTACAGGATAGAGATTAGGATGGGGACACTATGACAAGATGTTTGCCAGAATACTATACGGTGCTCATTCTAAGACAATAGGAGAAGAAATAAATAATAATTAAAAAAAAAAAAGCATGAAAAAATATTTTGCCACTGAAAATGCTGCTTTATGTATAAACTAAAGTAAGCAAAAAAGTTTGTTATCGCTGCATCCGTAACAACCCAAGCTATAAAACTGTACCATAACCCATACAAAGAAGGCCATTTACAAAATTTAAATAAAAAATAAGCCAAAAATGCAAAAAAAAAAGATTTTCAAAAAGTGTATAGAAAATATATGGTTTCACTGAAAATGTCACCTTGTCCTACAAAGGATGTAGCCCCTCAAATTCTAATCTTTTTCTGTGTTCGGCCCATATAATCAGCCGAGTTTGAGCCCTGCTCTAGGTTCTAAAAATATTTTTTCATGACACATTGTTCTTCACGTTAATATCCAATTTAGGTTGATAGAATTTGTATTTACTAAACAAAAACTTTACATTTTTGAAAAAGTTTGCACTTTTCACATTTTTAACGTCTACCCTTAACAAAGATACTTACATCACACAAAATAGTTAATAATTGACATTTCTCCATTTGCTACTTGATGTTGGCATCATGTTTTATATATCCAATTTGATATTTTGGGACATTAGACAATGGTAAACCATTTATACATTTTGCAGCAATTTTTCCAGTTTTCAAGCAACTGAAAAAAACCTATATATTAGGGGCAAATTAAGTTTTCTAATGCCTTTAAGAGGCTGATATATTTAAACACCCCCTCCCCCCAAAAATGTAGCCCCATATAGCTTTCAAAATAGCATTTAGTAAGTTTTCTGCCCTTGCATTTGCTTCACATGATCTAAGGCAAAGTGAAATGAATAATTAAAATGTAGTTTTAGCCCCAAGGTTTTCATTTTCAAGACAAGCAATCAGAAAAAAATACCCCAATTATCCATTTCTTTAGAGTATGACAGAGAAAGGGTTAATACATTTTCAGTGGACACAAAAATGTTTCAATTATCTGCAGTGGATCTCGAACATGTGGTTTGCAGTTTCAGAGCACTATACATATAAATTAATATATATATATTTATTTATATGTATAGTGCTTAGCATAAATGAGTATACCTCCTTTAAAAAGTAAGATTTTAATCAATAGCTCACTAGATACAAGAACAATTTCCAGAACTTTTACAACACTGAATTACAAAGAAAAATTTTTTAACCTATAACATGAAAGTAAGGTCAATAATATAACTTCATTACAAAATCTTTAGTTTTAATCCAATTAGTTAATGCAAATATGACTTCAACACCTCATCAAAAACTACAACATCTAGTATTTTGTATTACCTACAAGATTTTAAGGATAGCACTAAGTCTTGTAGGCATAGAATGAACAAGTTGGCAACATATTGCACCATCTTTTTCCCTTCACTCTATCACTTTCCCCCTGTTCTTCTCTAGAAATGTAAATGATTCCCTGGTAGCGATAGGCCATCCCCCCGATGGTCAGGATTGGGGAGACTCACCCGATCATTTTGTAAAGATCGTGATCGGTATCGAGATAACACGATCTTGAGTCCCGATCACCGATCTTTGACTTTACAGTTATGTGATGGGGCGGGGGGCTGTAAAATAAAGAATACAGTTAATAATAAACATTATCATTATACTTACAGGTCCCGCGATGTGTCCTGCAGTCTCTGTCTCCCACCGCTTCTGCTTCCGAGTACGATCATCTCTGTGCCACCCGGTAACAAAAGGACCTTCCGTGACGTCATAGTATGTGACCAGTCACATGTGAATGTTGTATTATCTCATTGGCTACAGACTGGGTCACATGGCTATGACATCATGCTTGGTCCTGTCAGTGCCTCTTGCCGGCACTCGGTGCTCGCTCGAGCATCTCAGTACTCAGTATACTCGGTGAGCGCCGTATACCGGCGAGATGCTCAGGCAGATGCTCGGCTCCCCGTCCCTGCATGTCGGCGCTCTTTACAGAGTCAGCCCACAAGCAGGGATTAGCTGTCAGAGCCGGTAAATAGCGGCGCCGGGAATCAGGTGATCGGAGATCACCGTTGCTATAGTAACCTGCCTGTCAGATTACTATTTCAACGGTGGCAGCGGTGACGTCACCACTTACAGCCTGCAGCCTCTGCTCACTCACTGAGTGATTAGACTGCACGGGAGCAGCAGAGTCTTCCTCCCATGCAGTGCTGTCTGATGTAGCAGAGCTGCATGGGTTCAAGGAGAAAGAAGACAGAAGACCAGGATCGTGGAGGGGTGAGAGGGAGTAATAAACATGGAGTCTCTAAGTGTGTCTGTGTATTTATTTCTATTAAAGTATTTTTTCTTAATACTAATACTAGCTTAATACTTAATACTAGCTGCTAAAACAAAGCTGGTATTAACCCCTTATTACCCAGCGTGCCACCCGGCAGCAGGACCGCTGGAGGAGTTGGATACAGCGCCAGAAGATGGCGCTTCTATGAAAGCGCCATTTTCTGGGGCAGCTGCTGACTGCAATTCACAGCAGGGAGGGCCCAGAAAGCTTGGGCCATCCTACGCTGCGGATTCCAATCCCCAGCTGCCTAGTTGTAACTGGTTGTATACAAAAAGTGGGACAAGCTCACGTCGGTTTTTTTTTAATTATTTCATGAACTTCATGAAATAATTAAAAAAAGGGCTTCCCTATATTTTTGGTTCCCAGCCAGGTACAAATAGGCAGCTAGGGTTTGGGGCAGCCCGTACTTGCCTGCTGCACCTGGCTAGCATACAAAAATATGGCGAAGCCCACATTATTTTTTTTTTTTTAGATTTTGGGCAAAAAATTTAGAATAAAGGGCTTCCCTGGATTTTCCATTGCCATTGAAGGTAACAGTAAGCACTGGGGGTTAGCAGCCAGTAGCTGCTTCGATTACCCTTAGCAATACAAAATGCAGCGGGAGCCCACCCCTTTTTATTTTTAAATAACTAGTTATTTAAAAAAAATTATTATTTAAAGAAAAATGTGCTTCCCTTGTAATTTGATTGCCAGCCAAGGGGAGATTCCTGTGGGGAGATTGCGCGCCGTAATGCTCGCAAATGACAATGAAAGTTCAGTTACCAGGACCTTCGATGACGTCATGGTCATGTGACCAGTCTGTAAGCCAATTAACATTCACACCAGACAATCAAATGCTATGACATCATTGAAGGTCCTTTAAGTCACTGCTAGTTACCGGCGGCAGAGCAATGATCGGACTCAGAAGCAGGAGCTGCCGTGAGTCTGCAGGATGCGTTGCGTCGGTAAGTATAATGACAATGTTTTTTAATAATGTGCTTTTTTTTTTTTTTTTTTTTTTTTTTACAGCCCATAACCCGATATGGACCCGATCTGTAACACGAGCTTCCCAGGAAAGCTCGTGGTCGGGATCGTGTACACGATCACTATGTGATCGGTACAATCCCCGATCTTTACAGATTGGGATTGCCCATCCCTATTAACTGGTCAGGTTTTTCTATTAAACTGAACTATACTGAACTGAAATAACTATGGAGCCTTCAAAACTTGAAGAGTATTTGTGTCGAAGAATGGGTCAAATATCACATCTGAGCAATGCATGCAACTAGTTTCTCCATATAGGAGGTGTCTTGAAGCTGTCCTCACCAACATATACTTTTTATACAAAGTATTAAATTCATTTCAGTAAACAAGTTTCATGATTTTTCCCTGTGTATTATGTAGTATGTGCGCACGTTGTGTATTTGCATGCGTCCTGCGTCCCCAGTACAATTCCTTTCTCTTTCCTACTCACCGATCACGGGCGCGGCGCTGCACGGCTGTCACAAAGCTCCGGCGGTTTTTCCTGTTTTGAAAATGGCTGCCGCTCATTATTCAATCTGGTATTCCCTGCTTTCCCCGCCCACCGGCGCCCATAATTGGTTGCAGTCAGACATGCCCCCACAATGAGTGACAGCTGTCTCACTGCAACCAATCACAGCCGCCGATGGGCGAGTCTATATCGTACAGTAAAAAAATAAATAAATAATTAAAAAAAAACAAAAACTGTGGTTCCCCCCAATTTTGATACCAGCCAGGATAAAGCCACACGGCTGAAGGCTGGTATTGTCAGGATGGGGAGCGCCACGTTATGGGGAGCCCACCACCCTAACAATATCACCCAGCAGCCGCCCGGAATTGCCGCATCCATTAGATGCGACAGTCCCAGGACTCTACCCGGCTCATCCCGAATTGCCCTGGTGCGGTGGCAATCGGGGTAATAAGGAGTTAATCATAGCAGGAGTCTCCCCGAGATACCTTCCATGATTAACCTGTAAGTGAAAGTAAATAAACACACACAACGAAAAATCTTTTATTTGGAATAAAAGACAAAAATACACCCTCTTTCACCATTTTATTAAAATCCCCAAATACCCCTTCAGGTCTGGCGTAATCCACGAGGTCCCGGAATGCATCCAGCTCTGCTACATGAAGCTGACAGGAGCGCCGTAGAACAGGAGCGCTCTGTGTCAGATCCACGCAGCAACTGACGTGAGCCGCGCTGTCAGCGGGGACGTCACTGAGGTAATGCCTGTGTGTGCGGTGATGATGGGGGTTGTAGTGCCTGCGTGTGTGCGGTGATGAGTGCGGTAGTGCCGCTGTTTGCCCTACCATCCATCTATCCATCCATCCCTCTATCCCTCCCTCCATCCATTCATCCCTCCTTCCATCCCTCCCTTCATGCCTCCCTCCATCTCTCCATCCATCCCTCTATCCCTCCATCCATCCCTCTTATCCATCCATCCATCTCTCCATCCATCCCTCCATGCATCCATCCCTCCATCCATCCCTCCATCCATTCATCCATCCCTCCATCCATCCCTCGATCCCTCCATCCCTCCCTCCATCCATTCATCCCTCTTTCCATCCCTCCCTCCATTCATCCCTCCCTTCATCCCTCCCTCCATCCCTCCATTCATCCCTCTATCCCTCCATCCATCCCTCTATCCCTCCATCCATCCCTCTATCCCTCCATCCATTCCTCTATCCCTCCATCCATCCCTCTATCCATTCATTCATCCATCCATTCCTCCATCCATCCATCCCTCGATCCATTCATCACTTCTTCCATCCATCCCTCCATCCCTCCATCCATCATCCATCCCTCCATCCATCCATCCATCCCTCCTTGTAGCTGAATAATCTACTTCTGGATTCTTCTACTGCCTAAGGAGAATTAGTTCACGAGTTCGAGTCCCGGCCGTGCCGGTAAAGAATTTAATTTAATTTTTTTTTTATTTTAAATTATAATTATTATTTATTTATAATTATAATTTAAATTAATTATGCACTGAGGGGAGGAACCGGACATCAGCTGTGAGCCATGGGACACACCTCTAAAATCGGAGCAGTTCACGGAATGAGGCTGCATTGCTCTCTCCTCTCTCTCTTCTCTCCTCTTCTCTCTTCTTTCTCTCTCTCTTTTCTCTCTCTCTTTTCTCTCTCTCTCTTCTCTCTCTCTCTCTTTTCTCTCTCTCTTTTCTCTCTCTCTCTTTTCTCTCTCTCTTACCAGGCGATGATCAGCTGATGCGGTCACCTGACGGAATCAGCTGACACTATAAGTCGAGCAGTTAGGCCGGATCTTTAACGCCCGGCCGGCTAAACTATCAGCTGCTGCTGCCGGACAGGAGTCTGCACAGAAGTGTGTAGTTTTTTTTTTTTGTTGTTTTTTTTTGCACTGATGCATCAGCTGATTGTATAAAAGCCGTTTATACAATCAGCTGCTGTGTCATGTGATTCAGGCTTTTCCTTCCATCAAACCGATCAGATGTTATTGGATCCGGATTGGACGGCGCGGGACCCTTGACCCAGGATTACTGCGGAGGGGGGTTCTTTTTTAAATAAAAATGGAGTCACTAATTGTGTTGTGTTTTATTTCTAATAAAAATATTTTTCTGTGTGTTT
Source organism: Anomaloglossus baeobatrachus (assembly GCF_048569485.1). Classification (NCBI taxonomy): domain Eukaryota; kingdom Metazoa; phylum Chordata; class Amphibia; order Anura; family Aromobatidae; genus Anomaloglossus; species Anomaloglossus baeobatrachus. The sequence goes on from NC_134354.1 coordinate 180,460,368, forward strand.
TTTTTATCTTTACTAGAAATTCATGGTGGCCATGTCTAATATTGGCTTGACACCATGAATTTTGGGCTTAGGGACAGTTGATAATATACAGCTAGCCCTAACCCCATTATTACCCAGCGAGCCACCCAACACCAGGGCAGCTGGAAGAGTTGGATATAGCGCCAGGAGATGGCGCTTCTATAAAAGCGCCATTTTCTGGGGCGGCTGTGGACTGCAATTCGCAGCAAGGGTGCCCAGAACGCTTGGGCACCCTGTGCTGTGGATTCCAATCCCCAGCTGCCTAGTTGTACCTGGCTGGACACAAAAATTGGGAGAAGCCCACGTCATTTTTTATTTTTTAAATATTTCATGAAATTCATGAAATAATAATAAAAAAAGGGCTTCCCTATATTTTTGGTTCCCAGTCGGGTACAAAGAGGCAGCTGGGGGTTGGGGGCAGCCTGTAGCTGCCTGCTGTACCTGGCTAGCATACAAAAACATGGCGAAGCCCACGTAATTTTTTGGGGGGCAAAAAACTTCTGCATACAGTCCTGGATGGAGTATGCTGAGCCTTGTAGTTCTGCAGCTGCTGTCTGTATGGAGGAGAGCAGACAGCAGCTGCAAAACTACAAGGCTCAGCATCCTCCATCCAGGACTGTATGCTGGAGGGAGAGGCAGGGGGAGCAGAACTGCAAGGCTCAGCATACTTCATCCACTAGTGTATGCAGGAGAGTAGACAGCAGCTGCAGAACTATAGGGCTCAGCATGCTGCATCCAGGACTGTATGCTGGAGGGAGAGACAGGGGGAAAAGAACTAAAAGGCTAAGCATGCTCCATTCACTAGTGTATGCAGGAGAGCAGACAGCAGCTGCAGAACTACAAGGCTCAGCATGCTACATTCACTAGTGTATGCAGGAGAGCAGACAGCAGCTGCAGAACTACAAGGCTCAGCATACTCCATCAAGGACTGTATGCAGGAGTTTTTTGCCCACAAAAAAATTACGTGGGCTTCGCCACGTATGCTACGTATTCGTATTCGCCACGTATTCGTATGCTAGCCAGGTACAGCAGGCAGGTACAGCTGCCCCCAACCCCCAGCTGCCTATTTGTACCTGGCTGGGAACTAAAAATATAGGGAAGCCCTTTTTTTAATTATTTCATGAAGTTCATGAAATAATAAAAAAAAAAAAAAAAAAGACATGGGCTTCGTCCCATTTTTGTGTCCAGCCAGGTACAACTAGGCAGCTGGGGATTGGAATCCGCAGCACAGGTTGGCCCGAGGTTTCTGGGCCCCTCTGCTGTGAATTGCAGTCCGTAGCCGCCCCAGAAAATGGCGCTTTCATAGAAGCGCCATCCAACTCTTCCAGCTGCCCTGATGCCGGGTGGCTTGCTGGGTAATAATGGGTTAATACTAGCTTTGTTTTACTAGCTAGTATTAAGCCAGAGATTCTTAATGTCAGGCAAGTTTGACCCGGCCATTAAGAATTTCCAATAAAGGGTTAAAAAAAAAAAAAAGACACCACACAGAGAAAAAATACTTTAATAGAAATAAAAACACAGACACACTTAGAGACTCAATGTTTATTACTCCCTCTCACCCCTCCTCGATCCTGGTCTTCTGTCTTCTTTCTCCTTCAACCCATGCAGCTCTGCTACATCAGACAGCACTGCATGGGAGGAAGATGCTGCTGCTCCCGTGCAGTCTAATCACTCAGTGAGTGAGCAGAGGCTGCAGGCTGTAAGTGGTGACGTCACCGCTGCCACCGTTGAAATAGTAATCTGACAGGCGGATTACTATAGCAACGGTGATCTCCGTTATTCACAGGCTGTGGCATCCAGTCCTTGCATGTGGGCTGACTCTGTAAAGAGCGCCGACATGCAGGGACGGGGAGTCGACCATGTGCCAGAGCATCTTGCCAGTACACGGAGCACCGCGTACCGGAGAGATGCACTGACAGGACCTAGCATGACGTCTAGCCATGTGACCAGTCTGTAGCCAATGAGATAAAAGACACGTGACTGGTCACATGCTATGACGACGTCACGGAAGGTCCTATCATCAGTGCTGGTTACCGGGAGGGCGCAGCGATGATCGGAAGGAAAAGCGGCGGGAAACAGAGTGCAGGACGCGTCGCGGGGACCTGTAAGTGTAATGGCAATGTTTATTAACTGTATGTGTACATGTATAATGTGTTTGTATGTGTTTTTGTTTGCCTGCCATTGCTTTCAATGGGGTTCAAAGGTGTTTGTCGAACATTCGCCGAACAAAGTCGCCGTTCGACGAATCGAACTCGAACACTAGGGGGTGGCTCATCTCTATCAATAGCACCTTTAGAAACATATTTATTTCAAAAATTGGTGACATGTTCAATATTTATTTCACCTGCTGAAATCACAGTTTTTATGTTTTCATGTGTTTATATAAACACGTATAGTATATACATAAGTACAGTATGTATGCATAAATACATATAACATTGTATATGTTTGGATACAAACAAGACTATTATAATTATTTTGCCAATGTACACCAAGTAAAAGAAATACATGTTGTCATCTTTCCAATATAATCACGCTCCAGAGAAGTGATGAAGATATGCCTGTGCGTGAAACTTAGATAAACGGAGACGTGCACTCACTCATTTGGGATTAGTGCTATCTGTAATGAATTATATAGCCTACACTGTGCTTTTCTCTGATAATAACGATAACCTAGATTTCATAACCCTCTGTTACAGCAGTTACGTGCAAATAACAGTATGCCAGACAGGTCAAGACTGGGATGTTTGGTTCAAGCTCGAAAAACCTTTGTACAGTTGATATGAATAGTCTACCATTTCTTGACATTTTCCTCCTATTGCTAAATGGATTCTCCACTGCCATTTCACTCTAGACATTTGCCCTTATATCAAGTTGGCAGACATTTGGTTGCATAAAAAAAACTATTAATAGACAAAATAATTTTGGAATTGAATAAGATCATTAAACAGAGAAACGTAAGGCAGTGCTTGGATTCTGCAGAGTCCATGTTTCTAAGATCTTCCAGTTGTAAAACTTCATGTGTCTACTAAGAGATCTATCATAGTTAATAAAAAAGTGAATAGTCTTCCTCAGAAACTGATCTTAGAGTAAAATGAGTAACATTTCATGAGGCTTTGATGCTTTCTTGCAAAAAGATTGAAGGTATAATTATTGTTAAAGCGGCAGTCCGGACATAAACTACTGATGACTAGAGATAGGTGAACCTCCAGATGTTCGGGTATGGCGGGTCCCGAACCAGACTTGACTCCGGATGCCAAATCACATGTAAGTCTAAGGGACCTGAACTTAAGTGTTATAAAAAGGACATTTTTGTGTACTCACCGTAAAATGTCTTTCTTGGAGCCTTTCATTGGGGGACACAGACAGTGGGTTATATGTTGTCTCCAGGGTAGGCTTGACACTAGGTTTAAAAAAGAGTTAGCTCCTCCTCCCACAGCATATAACCCCAGCTAGGCGGGAACTAGCTCAGTTTGGTGTAAAAGCAGTAGGAGAAGGACAACCAAAACCACAAGGGCGGGAGCTGTGTCCCCCAAAGAAAGGCTCCAAGAAAGACATTTTACGGTGAGTACACAAAAATGTCCTTTCCTTTCTCGCCTTTTCATTGGGGGACACAGATAGTGGGACGTCCCAAAGCAGTCCCTGGGTGGGAACTGAACTATTAACAGTGTATAACATCAGACTAAGAGCTGACTAACAACTGCAACTGCAGTGAACACATATCAAAACACTGTCAAAGAACCGAGCAGTGGCCACTTATAAATGGGCCACTGCCGCCTGAAGGACTTGTCTTCCAAAAGCAGCATCCGTGGATGCATGCGTATGCACTCTGTAGAATTTTGTGAACGTGTGCACACTGGACCAGGTAGCGGCTTTGCAAAGTTGGGCCGCCGAAGCCCGATGGCGGATAGCCCAGGAGGCACCCACTGCTCGCGTAGAGTGGGCCCGCACAGATTGAGGGGGAACGGCACCTCGTGCTTTGTATGCCTCACAGATGGCAGTCCTGATCCATCGAGAAATCGTGGATTTAGACGCCGGGTTGCCCTTTTTGTGTCCTACTGGGAGGACGAAGAGGGCATCGGACTTGCACAACGGCGCTGTTCTGGAGGTGTAGATCCGCAAAGCCCTGACAAGATCTAGAGTGTGAAGGGCGTTTTCAAAGGAGTGGACCGGGACTGGACAGAATGACTGCAACACAATGTCCTCGTTCAAGTGTAAGGAGGATACGACCTTTGGAAGAAAGGCGGGGGAAGGCCGAAGGACTACCTTATCCTGATGGAATATCAGATAAGGTAAGCGACAGAAAAGAGCTGCCAGTTCGGACACTGATAGAGGTAATAGCGACTAAAAAGGCAACTTTTCCAAGACAGTCGTTGAAGAGAGATTTCTCTCAGAGGTTCGAAAGGAGGAAGTTGAAGAGCTCCGAGAACCAGATTCAGATCCCAGGGATCAAAGCAGAAACTTGTTCTTTAAGGGTACTGAGAGTAAGACCCGAGTCCAGACCGTCTTGCAGAAAAGCAAGAACAATAGGGATTGAAAAGGTCAGGGGCGACCGATTATGACGGTCACACCAGGAAAGATAGGTCTTCCAGGTCCTGTGGTAAATGCTGGCGGAGGAAGGCTTCCGAGCATTAAGCATGGTATGAACTACCCTGGAAGAAAGATTTGGCTAGAATAAGGGATTCAAGCGCCACGCCGTCAAATGCAGCTGTGCTGTATTCTGGTGGAATATTGGACCTTGCGACAGAAGATCCGGGCGGTCGGGAAGACGCCAGGGAGTGTCGCTGAGAAGTTGGAGGAGCTCTGGATACCAGGCTCTCCTGGGCCAGTCCGGGGCCACGAGGATCATCGGGATTCCCTCCGCTTTGATTTTTTTGATTACTCTCGGAATGAGAGGAAACGGAGGGAAGATGTAGGGCAGGCGAAACTGCGACCATGGACGAGTTCCTCCCTGACGGTTGATGTAAGCCACAGCCGTGGCATTGCCTGACTGGATCCGAACAGGGAGACCCAATAGTAAGGGTTGAAAATTCTGAAGGGCCAAAAATATGGCTCTGATCTCCAGAACATTGATGTGCAGGGAGCGCTCGGAAGGAGACCAGCGTTCGTGAACAGTGTGGTGGAGAAACACCGCCCCCCAGCCTATCAGGCTGGCATCCGTCGTGACTACCTGCCAGTGTACCGGGCGGAAGGACTTCCCTTGAGATAGGGATGAGGCTTGAGTCCACCAGACGAGGGAGCTGAGCGCAGACCGAGATAGGCGGACTGACCGATCCAGGGAAGCTTGATTCTTGTCCCAGGAGGATAGAAGATCCAGTTGTAGAGGGCGCAGATGGAATTGGGCAAAGGACACGGCTTCTATGACCGCCACCATCTTGCCTAACACTCTCATTCCATTCCGAAGGGATGTGTGACGGCGAGAGTGGAGGGATTGGGCGGCCCGGATCAGGGAAGACCTCTTGTCCTCTGGAAGAAAAACCCGGGACTGAGCCGTGTCTATCAGCATACCTAAAAAGGTGATGCGCTGATGAGGAATGAGGGATGACTTGTTGAAGTTGATAAGCCTCCCTAGCCTTGACAGCGTGTCTAGGCAAATCTGCACGCTTTCTGAGCAAACGTGAAGAGAGCTCCCTTTGACAAGAAGGTCATCCAAATAGGGAACGACCAGGATGCCTCTGGGGTGTAAAATGGATATGATGGCCGCCATGACCTTTGTGAAGACCCGAGGCGCAGTGGCCAGCCCAAAGGGGAGGGCCCTGAATTGGAAATGACGGTGTCCTACGGCAAAGCGAAGGAACCGTTGATGAGAGACACATATGGGAATGTGTAAATTAGCATCTTGAATGTCTATGGAAGCTAGGAATTCTCCAGGTTCCATGGCGGATAGCACTGCTCTCAATGATTCCATTCGGAAAGTTCGAATCCGTACGAATTTGTTCAACCGTTTGAGGTCCAAGATAGGGCGGACAGAGCCATCTTTTTTGGGAACGACAAAAAGGTTTGAATAGAAACCTTTGCCGCGCTGTTCCAGGGGCACTGGAATGATAACATTTGCTTTCTGTAAAGAGGCTATGGCCTGAAATAAGGCCTGGCTTTGCGTTTTGGACTTTGGAAGACGAGAACGCAGAAACCTGTTGGCCGGCAGGGAATGGAAATTGATCTTGTAACCTGAGGTGACAATTTCTCGAACCCAAGCATCGTGAGTGTGGTCTAGCCAGATATCCCGAAAAAGCAGAAGCCGCCCTCCCACAGGAGTCGAATCTGAGAGATACCTGGCGTCATACTGAGGGGGTCTGTACAGAGGTAGGTCCTTTGGGTTTAGGTTGCTTGGAGTGGGAACGCCAAGAAGAGCCCCTTGAGGGACCGGATCCTCGATCTGAGCGTTGGGACGATCCTTGGGCTGATGGTTTTTGGGGGGCAGGCCGAAAGGACTGCCTGCGCCAAGAAGATTTTTTTAAATTTCTGGCTACAGGACGCTTTTGTGGTAGAATGGTACTTTTACCACCCATCTCCTTAGATATGAGTTTGTCCAGGGATTCACCAAACAGATGAAGACCCTGGAATGGAAGTTTGGACAGGGACTTCTTGGAGGCACTGTCCGCATTCCATATTTTTAGCCACAGAACCCTGCGGGCGAAGACAGCATTGGCTGCCTTTAGGGCTGACCAGCTAGCTGCATCTAGGGAGCCGTGAAGAAAAAATTAGAGGCTAGAGAGAACAAATCAAGAATCTCAAGAGCCTCTGGAGGAATATTGCAAGGGCAAAGCAACTTGCGCAGGTTCCTACTCCACACGCTCATAGCTCTTGCCACCCATGTCATGGCAAACAGGGGGTGCAGAGAGGAGCCCGAAGCCTGGAAAATTGATTTGACCGCAGCCTCAACAGCGAGGTCGGACAAGTCCTTGAGAGACACGTTGTCTGAAACAGACATAACCGTGTGTTTAGCCAGTCTGGATACTGGCGGATCCACAACGGGGGGTACCGACCAGGGCTTAACCATTTCCAGAGGAAAGGGATAAGCGAATGAAGTGGAGGATTTTTTATTAAACCTCCTATCAGGGTGATCCCACCGTTTAGATATGATTTGATGAAAAATCGGATCCTGGGCAAAGGACTTAGGAGGCTTCTTGGCTCGCTTGATTGCCGACTGAGAAGTCGGGTCCGAGGGCTGATCAGAAATCGACAGAGAGTGATTGACAGCCGCTATTAAAGTGTCTTCCATATGCCTAGACTCAGAAAGGACATCTGAATCAGAGTCTGAGTCTCGGGAATCGTGACTACTAAAGGTCACGGAGCCTGAGTCAGACTGACCATCGTGTGAGTCAGACGAGGCGGAGCGGTCGCAATGGCGCCTTTTGGAGACAGCCTTTTTATGTACTGGGGATGATACACCAGACGAAGGTGGGCTCCTCTGAGGGAGCTAAGCCGGGGGGAGGCTGCGGAAGCCTGTGGAAGGCTGGGATATCTGAGCGGCGGCCAGGTCATCTAACCTTTTAGACATCAGAAGAGCCCATGCAGGGATAGCCTCCTCAGACGGGGGTGCTGCCTGAATGGTGGCCGGGGCCGAACCCACAGACTGCACGACCCCCTGGTCCGGCAACGCCTGTTGTGACACTGTAGTAGGGGCATCGCAGCCCTGGCATAGTGGATAGCTTCGACCATTGGGAAACGAGCTTCCACAGGTGGTACAAGCATAGTACAGGTCCATAGAGGATGCCTGGGAAGCTTTATCACCCTTGCGGTTACGCATGTCAGCAACAAACGTACAATTAGTACTGTGAGCCTCTAGCAGTATTACACTACTCTGGGTGAGGAGCTACTAGCAGTATTAGAAAGGGACTGCTATACAGAGCTGGTATATACCAATAGTAAAGTGGCATACACTGCCACACAGTCGGTATATACCTGCAGGCACAGTCAGTATACACCGCTAAAAGCTGATATACACCGCCAGCCAGCAGGCACACACCGCTAGAAAGACAGCGATATACCGCTGAACAGAGCCGTATATAGTGCTGCAGAGTTGCAGAGCCAAGGAAGTGATCTCACCTGTGTCTGCTCCCCACATGTAATGGCGTCCAGTGTTCTCTGGCAGCATGGAGGGAAGAGACGGCCCACTAGAGGGAGCGGCTTCTGGAGCAGTGGAGGGGGCGTTGCTAAGAATGCAGGCCGAAGCCGAGAGCTAAATTTATGATGCTTCCCCGGGAACACGTCCTGCATCACCCCACCGGCGCCTCCTCAGGCAGCGGTTGGATGCAGGGGACGGATACACGTCGTCTCCCTACCTGCTCTTGCTCCGTCTGAAGGCGCGTCGGTCCTGGGATGCGGAGATCTCAGGGACGCATCTTCGGCTCGAGGCTAGCAGGTGCTCGGATCTGCTAGCCCTCTGGAGCTACCTTGGTGTCAGGTGCTTCCAGGGAGCCTGGAGGGGTACGCAGACCCGACCACTTGGGCGCGAGGGAAGACTGACGGCTTTTGCACGCAAGGTTTCCTCTGCCCGTAAGCGGGGGGAACGAGGGTGAGCACACCCTGGTATTGCCCCATAGTCAAAAATAGAATAAAATCACAAACAAAAATAAATAAATAAATAAAAAACATGAGCTGGCCTGGGGCTCAGGCCAGACGTGTCAGCCTCCCTGCTGACACTAGAAAGAACTGAGCTAGTTCCCGCCTAGCTGGGGTTATATGCTGTGGGAGGAGGAGCTAACTCTTTTTTAAACCTAGTGTCAAGCCTCTCCTGGAGACAACATATAACCCACTGTCTGTGTCCCCCAATGAAAAGGCGAGAAAGGAATAGTGTTAGTATAGCTAGAGGGCAGCAAAAGCAAAATTGGGATTAAATCAAGACAATTATACTTACCGAGTTTCTATGTGGCTGTCACTGCTTCTGAGTCCGCTCATTAAATCTCATGAATATTCACTGCCTCCCACACCCACGCTCTGTGACAGCGTCTGTGATTGGTTGCAGTCAGACTGACAACATACCGACATCTGTGATTGGTTAAGCTCACACTATCTGTCAGGGTCCCGAAGTGGAGTGTAAAATTCAAAAACAATTGGAAAACCAGATAAAGCAGACTTCGGGAAGTTGCAGACCCCAACCATGTGTGTTATTTTGGCTGTGTATCCAAATATATTGGGAACCCCATGCAGCTTTTTTAAACCTATTTAAATAAATAGGTTTTAAACACATTGTGTGCCCCCCCAATTTTGATAACTAGCCAAGATAATCTAACAGCTGTGGGCTGGTATTCTCAGGCTGGGGAGGACCATGGTTATTGTGCCCTCCCCAGCCTAAAAATAGCAGCCCGCACCTACCCCAGAATTTAGATGCTCCAATCCTGGCGCTTTACTCGCCATGGTGTGGTGACAAATGGAGTAATATAAGAGATTAATGACAGCTGGGATTTGTCAAAAAAAAATCAGAGAAGCAAGAAAAGCCCTCCATTACAAATCATGTAAGTAAAAAGAAAAAAAAAACAAAATAGAGAAAAATTCTTTATGTAAGCAAACAAAAAACAACCTCTTTCATCAATTTATTAACCTCCAAAACACCCCTGCAGGTCCTACATAATCCACACCACGACATCCCTGCAAGATCCCTTCTCTACTACATTTGAGGTCGCAGTGTACGGTCACGTTAGAAAGAAAATGCGACAAAACCCTGTAAAGGACATACTGATGGAGCCACAGCTGTTACAGCAGTCACTTCAGTGAGTTCACCTAAGGCTACAGCTGGCGGTTCCCACGGTACCCCAGTTGTGACCTCAGGTGAACTCAATGAACTCAGTGAAGTCACTTCAGGTGAACTCTATGAACTTACCTGAGGTGAACTCAATACTAGACTACCAGTTTAGGCTATGAGTATTTGGTTGCAGAAAATCTGTATCTAATGGTAGAAAAATGCACAAAAAAAGTGATGCGGTTTTGATGCATTTTCCTGCCAGGAGATGCAGATTTAGTGCAGAAATATACTGCAGAAATCTGCATCAAACTTGCATCTTCTGGCATAAAACTGCACCAAAAATATGATGTGGTTTGGACATGTTTTTGGTGCATTTTTCTGCCAGATGTAGATTTGATGCAGAATATCTGCAACCAAATACTCAAAGTGTGAACATAACCTAATCCATTATTCTGTCATTGAGTTCAATGAGTTCCCCTGAAGTCACAGTTGGGGTTCCCAAGATACCCCAGCTGTGACCTCTTCTGAACTCACCTGAGGTGAACTCATTGAATTCACCTCAGGTGAGCTCATTGGGCAGGGGAAGCAGTGAATATTCATAAACTTTAATGAGTGAACTCAGAAGTAGTGTGACAGCTGTGCGTGCGGAAACTCGGTAAGTATAACTGTCCTGCTTTAATCCCCATTTTGCTTCCTTTTTTTACATTTTTATCCAGGTGGCTAAACTTGAACAGTAATACGGACTTTCCTGAGAAGCCCGTGTACGGAAACTAGATGTATGGTACGGACTCTGATCTTTACAGTTTGGGTTCGCCCATCACTACTGATGACCAATCCTGGTTTGTTTTCTGTGGGACGAGATGTAATTATGTTTGTATCATTTGGGGATTCTACTAACTTTAAGTCCTCTTTTCATTCATTTTTATTGGGAAGGTGAAGTAGCCAATAAACAGCAATTCTAACATTCAGATAAAAAATATTAATCATATATGATATTTTATTAGTATGGACAATGATGGATACGGTGACACCAAATAATAAACCTATTTTTCTTTCCTTTTCTGTGAAATCCTGCAAACCTGTTTAAATTAGTGACTGGAGTACAAAAATGGCAGACAGCAGTGATATGGTCTACTGAAGATCCCTAAGCGTCATGACAACACCATGATCTTATCACAACTTATGGGTGACAGACGGGACACCCTAATCCCCCTGAATGATAGTGGCATCTAAGTGGGTAAACTGAGATATGAAATAGGCTTAGCTCCATGTATCTAGTATGCACACCCATCATACATGTACTATGAAGCTTTCCAACAAGAGGTCAATATGGTTTGGGTTTAGTGAAAATAAAGCATTGTCCAGCTCCCCATTTATTCAAACATTTCTAAATGTCTTGTTCACAAATAATAATAATAATAATAATAATAATAATAATAATAATAATAATAATAAATAACGATCTGTAATGAGACATTTTGAAAAGATGCATACCTGTGCCAAAGAATTGTATTTTCGGAACAGCCAGATTACAATCAGCATGCAGAAACTGTAATACAGACATACCAGTGGTTACCACGTGAGGCATTTGTAAAGATCCTCGCAACATGAACTGAATTTCTTACAAAATAGCCTGTATTCACTTGTATCAGAATGGAATACAGTCCAGAATACCGAGATTCTGTTGTGTATACATTTTCTATATCTTTGCTATTCCTCTCACAATTATCATTTGCACAAACCTGACATTCTATTGAGGGTATCGGCAGATACTCCAGCTTCTGTTGTGAGTGGACATACCACAATGGTCTCTGTCTGAACTATAATCACAAGGGAAAGCAGCTCCTAGAATTATTGCCAAGAACATAAACCATGGTTTATAGCTGTGGCCTGATGGCGTCATTGTTGAAGTCAACATGTCAGCAGAAAACTTGCCGTTTAGCAACTAGGAGAGCTTCAAAAATAAAACAACACATGGCATATACAGTTGAAACCAGAGGTTTACATACACTATCTAAAAATACATATCTCATGTTTTTCTCACTATCTGACATGAAAGCTGAATAAACCTTTCCCGTTTTATGTCAATTAGGAACCAATTTTTTTTATATTTGCCAAATGCCAGAATAATGAGAGGAAGAGAATGTTTTAAGGCATTTTTATTACTTTCTGCAGGTTGGGTGACACAAAATACAGATGTTTATTTACAACGACTGTCTAATCATCTCGAAGACGTGGGATATAGATAAAGGCTGCATGAGCCAGTCACCAGCCAATCTTTGTACTGATTTTGAGTGTGGTGGAGTTTGACTGAGAATTATGTTCTTAGAAATAGTAGAGGGGCTATATATGAACGAACTTTGATTATCGAGGGTGATAAGCCACCCTAAAAAGATGTGTTTTTAGAGAATCTGAAGATGTGTAAGTTGTGGTTTGTCCTAATTTCTTGTGGTAGAGCATTCCAGAGGATTGGTGCAGCTCTGGAAAAGTCTTGGAGCCAATAGAGTGGAAGATTCGGATTAGTGCGAATGTTAGTTGAAAGTCATTTGCGGAGAGTAGAGAATGGATAGTCAAAAGAAACAAATTGAATTCAGCGTACCCCTTAGTTTGTCCACAGCTCCACTGATGCACGGCCTGAAAACAGAGATCACATCTGGACAATGGCAAGAAAAAAGGAAAAACAGCCAGCACCAAAATTCTCAAGGATAAAAAACTTTTCTTTATTTCTTCATTTTAAAAAAGGGTGTGCAAAAGTGGAATAAAAAACATAGTGTACCCTAACATGTTTCAGACCTCACAGGGTCCTTAGTTATAGGCACTATGTTTTTTATTCCACTTTTGCACACTCTTTTTTAAAATGTAGAAATGAAGAAAAGTTTTTTATTCCTGAGCATTTTGGTGCTGGCTGTTTTTCCTTTTTTCTTGCCAGAGAATGGATAGGGTGATAGGCAGAGATGAGGGTGCAAGGCTAGGGGGGTGCCACGCTGTGAAGAGTTTTGCGGGTCAGAACAAAGAATTTAAATTGGATCCTATGATGTATGGGCAGCCAGTCTAATAATTGGCACACAGCGGAAGTGTCCATTTAACGAATAGTCAGATAGGTGACCCTGGCTGTTGCATTAAGGATGGACTGGAGAGGGGAAGATCTTGTGAGGGGGAGGCCAATTAATAGAGAATTACAGTAATCACAGCAGGAGTGGATCAAGGCCACAGTGAGAGTTATTGTTGTTTCCTTGGTGATAAAGGGGCAGATTCTAGATATGTTTTTCAAATGCAAGCGACAAGAGCGGCCGACAGATTGTACAAAGAAAGTGAAGGAAAGATCGGTGTCAAACATGACACCCAGGCAGCAAACCTGTGGCCTAGGTGTTATCATCATGCCACACACAGAGAGGGAGATGTCAGAATTTAGGGAGATTAGTAGATGGAGGGAATAAAAGATTTCAGATAGCGAGTAGACATGATGTTGGAAACTGCTGACAGACAGTGCCTGGCGTTCTGTAGTACAGCAGGGGTAAGGTCAGACAATGAGGTGTATAGTTGTCTATTACCAGCATGAAGATGGTACTGGAAGCCAAATTTGCTGATGGTCTGTCCAATTGGGGCAGTGTATAGAGAGGAGAGCCAAGAACTGAACCTTGAATGACCTCAACAGTGAGGAGGAAGAGAAGAAGTACAGCCAGCAAATGATACACTGAAAAAGTGGTCAGAAAGATAGGACGAGAACCAGAAATTAGCAGTGTCCTTTAGGCCACTTGAGTAGAGCAAAGTGAATAGGAGATAATGGTCAACAGTGTTGAAACCTGCAGAGAGGTCAAGAAGAATAAGCAGAGAGTAGTCACTATTACGTTTTGCTGTCAAAACGACATTACGTTTTGCTGTCATTGGTAAATTTGATGAGGGCAGTTTCTGTAGAATGTAGGGGGCGGAAGACAGACAGTAATAGATCTAGAAGAAAGTGAATAGAGAGGGAGTGGGTAAGGCGGAAGTAGACCAGGATCTCCGAGAGTTTAGAGATGAAGGGGAGATTGGAGATTGGTCTGTAGTTATTTGTGCAGGATGGGTCAATTTTTTAATAATGAAGTAATGATAGAGTGTTTGAAGGAGGAGGGGAAGACACCAGAAGAAAGTGAGAGAAATTGAAGATTTTAGTTAAGTGAGTAGTGACGACTGGAGAGAGAGTCTGGAGTAGGTGTGAGGGAATGGGGTGAGTATTGCAAATGGTAGGATGAGAAGAAGAGAGGAGCTTGGTGACTTCTTCTCCTTTGAATGGGTGAAATGTGGAGAGTGAGCCAGACAGGATATAGGGAGGGATGGGAATCACAGCTCTGTGAAATAGGAAGCCAGGTCATCAGCACAAATGTCAGTGATCGAACTGAGGAGGGAGTGAAAGGTGTTGAATATTTTTTTGGGATTGTTGAAAAGTGAAGAGATCAGGGTGGGGATGTAGGACTGTTTGGTAAAGTGAAGAGCAGAGTTATAGTTTCTTAACATAAATTTATAGTGGATACATTTATGTGAGTTTTCCTCCATATAGGCGATCGACACTCCTAGAGAATCGCTGGAGAAATAGAATTTGCAATGTAAGATTGAGTTTGCAATGTATCCCCCTATATTTCTTCTTTTTATGTACTTTTTGGGGGTCTCATTCCTATTGTTTGTACTTTAAGTGATCTATATAAAATGTACTATTCTTATTATTTGGGCTGTTCAGTTTAACTATTGATGCATTTAGCCCCTATATGTGGAGTGTAGTTATTGATGTATTTATAACCCCTAATATTTATCAGAAGGCCAAATTTAGCTATTTAGCAATAACTCTTACCATCCAATTAATGAAAATGTAGCTGTAATTCTTTTCACAGTTGTAATTGTGACCTGCAAAACATAAACACATATAATAAGGTAAATCTTGTATATATATATATATATATATATATATATATATATATATATACCGTATATATATACACACACAGTACAGACCAAAAGTTTGGACACACCTTCTCATCTCTAGAACAACTATTAAGTGGAGACTTTGTGCAGCAGGCCTTCATGGTAAAATAGCTGCTAGGAAACCACTGCTAAGGACAGGAAACAAGCAGAGAAGACTTGTTTGGGCTAAAGAACACAAGGAATGGACATTAGAGTAGTGGAAATCTGTGCTTTGGTCTTATGAGTCTAAATTTGAGATCTTTGGATCCAACCACCGTGTCTTTGTAGAAAAGGTGAACGGGTGGACTCTACATGACTGGTTCCCACCGTGAAGCATGGAGGAGGAGGTGTGACGGTGTGGGGGTGTTTTGCTGGTGACACTGTTGGGTATTTATTCAAAATTAAAGGCATACTAAACCAGCATGGCTACGACTGCATCTTGCAGCGGCATGCTATTCCATCCGGTTTGCGTTTAGTTGGACCATCATTTATTTTTCAACAGGACAATGACCCCAAACATACCTCCAGGCTGTGTAAGGGCTATTTGACTAAGAAGGAGAGTGATGAGGTGCTACACCAGATGACCTGGCCTCCACAGTCACCAGATCTGAACCCAATCGAGATGGTTTTGGGTGAGCTGGACCGCAGACTGAAGGCAAAAGGGCCAACAAGTGCTAAACATTTCTGGGAACTCCTTCAAGACTGTTGGAAAACCATTTCCGGTGACTACCTCTTCAAGCTCATCAAGAGAATGCCAAGAGTGTGCAAAGCCGTAATCAAAGCAAAAGGTGGCTACTTTGAAGAACTTAGAATATAAGACATATTTTCAGTTGTTTGACACTTTTTTAAGTATTTCAAAATTCCACGTTTTCATTCATAGTTTTGATGTCTTTAGTGTGAATCTACAATTTTTAGAGTCATGAAAATAAAGAAAACTCTTTGAATGAGAAGGTGTGTCCAAACTTTTGGTCTGTACTATATATATATATAAATAAATATATATATATATTATATATTATATACTTTATTGATTTTTATAACGTAAAGTGAAATACAATTTTTACAAGTTATGTTGACAACATGCAAAATAGGTAACAAATTATAGTCGGGACTATTTAAGTTTAACATTTTATCCAGGGGGGGGGAGGGTGAGGGGAGAAAAGAAAGGAAACAAAGGAAAGAGAATTGTGTAGGAAAAGGAGTTCTGAAATTTGCTTAACTTTTAGTTGTATTTTTGTACATAAACTTGTCTAACTCTAAAATTGCAAAATATAATCTTAAGATAAATAAAAGGAAAAATTAATCTATATTACTCTTAAAACTAGATAAATAACTCATCAAGGATTAAACATTTTAAGATTCTGATTGAATTTTTTCGACCCTAAAATTCCATCTTGTTGAATATTTTGTGTAAGATTTCACCTTTAATGCAAATTTATATTCGTATATATTGTGTGAAGAGACTCTTTCAATTATTTCATGCACAGATGGAACTTTGTTGTCTCTCCAATTGGCTGCTAGAAATTTTTTTATCACTTGGATGATGTGACATGTGGTGTGCCTACAATTCAGATTAAGTTCATCTAGGAGGAAGGGAAAAAAAAGGTAAAACTGCGCCATGTTGTTTCTTTACTTCTAAATTTGGAGAGGTGCCTGACAATGTTATAGACATAAAAAACAATATACAGTATATCGCATATCACCGTAATCGTATTGATAAGTACAACAAAGTCAACATGTCAATTTTGGTGCTTGATAAGCTCCATAACAATTAAACTAAAAAAAAAACTAATTTCAAATGTATTATTCTTTTGTGCCTGCCCCTACCAAAAATTAATTCAAAAGGTAATCGAAAAGTCCTATGTACCTAAAAAAAAGGCACCAATTACAACTGCAACTTATCCTGACAAAAACAAGCCCTCGTACAAAGTCATCTACTGAAAAATAATAAAGTTATTGGTATTATAATAAAGTGACCATACAAATTGTTGTTTGTTTGCTTGTTTTTGAGTCAATTGTTTTGGGCAAAACTGGCAAAGCATAAACATAACATAAAAATACAGCATTGTTTAAAAATGATATAACTTATGGCTCTCAGAATATGGTGGCCTGTCAAGAACTGTAGAAGCGCCGCCTTGTGCGGAACATCCGTTGTCTGTACGTGACCTGCACCTAGCCACCCGCTTGTTTTACTGTGTGAAGAAATAAAGATTTTTCATCACCGGTGAGTGTCACCATTTAATTTCTCTCTCCTGGACTTACTGCTGGCATATCGCTGGTTGAACACCACCGAATTGAATCTGGCTTCACTAAGAGTTCACTGTCCTGTCATTTGCTCTTTGAGTTTTCCACAGTGTCGATCACCTTTATTTTGGAATAATGTTTTACGTATTATGCTCCAATTTTGAGGATTGAATTGGATGTACTCAGTGGGTATGTGAGCTGTCTGATAAATAGAAGGCAGCATACAGACATACACAGATGTGTGCATGCACCCTTACTAGTGAGGCCTTGTTCATACATAGAGTGAATGCTATATTTTTTTCTGATGTGTTTGTTTTGCACAATCTGCGGCATTTAACTGTCAAAGTAAATCAAATGTGATTTCATGAAAACGCCACACACTGTGTCTACAGACCCTTCTGAACTGTGCAGTTTTGGTGCTTTTTTTTTAAAATTTAAAAAATGCAGTTGAGTTTTGAAGTGCATATTTAAAGTTTTTCTGTACTATAAAAAAAGTCATTAACAGCACGGCTTCAAATCTGCACCAAACATAAAAAAGTGAGTAAATGCATAAAAAATGCTGAAAAAATGCAAATATGAGAGATGATTGTTATGGTGTAGTTTGATGGAGAAACCTGCAGAAAACATGCAAATAAAAAAGCAAGAAAAAAATGCAGCATTGATGCTGTGTGTGAAGTAAAAAAAAAAAAAGCTACTGCTCAGTTCTGTAGAAGTTGGGGGTACGCCTATACAGTACCTTACAATTTTAACCACGGACAGCACACGATTGTACACTGATGGCAACCGCGTCGTGTCCATAATTTTCAAGGACTCTAAGGCTATGTGCGCACTAGAGATGTGAAGTTTCTCAAGAAAATTTCTTGAGAAACTTCTGCCAGTGAAAGATTTCCGGACCTGCGGAAAAAATCCGCACCAAATCCGCATGCGGATTTGACGCGGATTTGCCGCGGATTAGCCGCGGAATTGCCGCGGAATTGCCGCGATTTTCCCGCGGGTGGTTCCCTGCGGATTTCTGCAGGCTGTACTGCCGAAATCCGCAGGGTACCTGCGGAAATAATGGACATGTTCATTTTCTCAAGAAAGTTTCTCGAGAAATTCTTCTCGCGGAAATTTCTTGAGAAAAATCCGCACTAGTGCGCACAGCTTTTTTTTTTTTTCCATAGAATTTGCTGGGAAATGTCTGCACAAAGATTGCAGACATTTCTCAAGAAATTTCCGCGGGTAAATCCGCGGGTGAAAAGCTCTAGTGCGCACATAGCCTTAGACTAGACTTATATGGGTAAAACTGATCCATGTGTGACGCCCCTGACCTAATCAGGGTGTCACAGGGAACTGCACTCCTTTCTCTTATGGTGCAAAACTCACCCTCCATGGTTCTGGGATCCTAACCTTTGTTGTCTCTCCAATTGGCTGCTAGAAATTTTTTTATCACTTGGATGATGTGACATGTGGTGTGCCTACAATTCAGATTAAGTTCATCTAGGAGGAAGGGAAAAAAAAGGTAAAACTGCGCCATGTTGTTTCTTTACTTCTAAATTTGGAGAGGTGCCTGACAATGTTATAGACATAAAAAACAATATACAGTATATCGCATATCACCGTAATCGTATTGATAAGTACAACAAAGTCAACATGTCAATTTTGGTGCTTGATAAGCTCCATAACAATTAAACTAAAAAAAAAACTAATTTCAAATGTATTATTCTTTTGTGCCTGCCCCTACCAAAAATTAATTCAAAAGGTAATCGAAAAGTCCTATGTACCTAAAAAAAAGGCACCAATTACAACTGCAACTTATCCTGACAAAAACAAGCCCTCGTACAAAGTCATCTACTGAAAAATAATAAAGTTATTGGTATTATAATAAAGTGACCATACAAATTGTTGTTTGTTTGCTTGTTTTTGAGTCAATTGTTTTGGGCAAAACTGGCAAAGCATAAACATAACATAAAAATACAGCATTGTTTAAAAATGATATAACTTATGGCTCTCAGAATATGGTGGCCTGTCAAGAACTGTAGAAGCGCCGCCTTGTGCGGAACATCCGTTGTCTGTACGTGACCTGCACCTAGCCACCCGCTTGTTTTACTGTGTGAAGAAATAAAGATTTTTCATCACCGGTGAGTGTCACCATTTAATTTCTCTCTCCTGGACTTACTGCTGGCATATCGCTGGTTGAACACCACCGAATTGAATCTGGCTTCACTAAGAGTTCACTGTCCTGTCATTTGCTCTTTGAGTTTTCCACAGTGTCGATCACCTTTATTTTGGAATAATGTTTTACGTATTATGCTCCAATTTTGAGGATTGAATTGGATGTACTCAGTGGGTATGTGAGCTGTCTGATAAATAGAAGGCAGCATACAGACATACACAGATGTGTGCATGCACCCTTACTAGTGAGGCCTTGTTCATACATAGAGTGAATGCTATATTTTTTTCTGATGTGTTTGTTTTGCACAATCTGCGGCATTTAACTGTCAAAGTAAATCAAATGTGATTTCATGAAAACGCCACACACTGTGTCTACAGACCCTTCTGAACTGTGCAGTTTTGGTGCTTTTTTTTAAAAATTTAAAAAATGCAGTTGAGTTTTGAAGTGCATATTTAAAGTTTTTCTGTACTATAAAAAAAGTCATTAACAGCACGGCTTCAAATCTGCACCAAACATAAAAAAGTGAGTAAATGCATAAAAAATGCTGAAAAAATGCAAATATGAGAGATGATTGTTATGGTGTAGTTTGATGGAGAAACCTGCAGAAAACATGCAAATAAAAAAGCAAGAAAAAAATGCAGCATTGATGCTGTGTGTGAAGTAAAAAAAAAAAAGCTACTGCTCAGTTCTGTAGAAGTTGGGGGTACGCCTATACAGTACCTTACAATTTTAACCACGGACAGCACACGATTGTACACTGATGGCAACCGCGTCGTGTCCATAATTTTCAAGGACTCTAAGGCTATGTGCGCACTAGAGATGTGAAGTTTCTCAAGAAAATTTCTTGAGAAACTTCTGCCAGTGAAAGATTTCCGGACCTGCGGAAAAAATCCGCACCAAATCCGCATGCGGATTTGCCGCGGATTTGCCGCGGATTAGCCGCGGAATTGCCGCGATTTTCCCGCGGGTGGTTCCCTGCGGATTTCTGCAGGCTGTACTGCCGAAATCCGCAGGGTACCTGCGGAAATAATGGACATGTTCATTTTCTCAAGAAAGTTTCTCGAGAAATTCTTCTCGCAGAAATTTCTTGAGAAAAATCCGCACCAGTGCGCACAGCTTTTTTTTTTTTCCATAGAATTTGCTGGGAAATGTCTGCACAAAGATTGCAGACATTTCTCAAGAAATTTCCGCGGCAAATCCGCGGGTAAATCCGCGGGTGAAAAGCTCTAGTGCGCACATAGCCTTAGACTAGACTTATATGGGTAAAACTGATCCATGTGTGACGCCCCTGACCTAATCAGGGTGTCACAGGGAACTGCACTCCTTTCTCTTATGGTGCAAAACTCACCCTCCATGGTTCTGGGATCCTAACCTTTGGTATTGCTTCTATCAGCATTCAAATCCTAGCCACACCTCACACCACTCCCTGACAATTCAAAGGCAGGAGAAATGCAGGTTTAAATCCGCGCCAAACCATAGGAGTCCAGTTGTTGTTAGTAAATCCCTTTTCTTTATTAACACAGGTCTACGCGTTTCAGGGACATATCCATCCCCTTCCTCAGGACAATGTACAGAGAATACTCAGTATATTTGAGTATTCTCTGTACATTGTCCTGAGCAAGGGGACGGATATGCCCCTGAAACGCGTAGACCTGTGTTAATAAAGAAAAGGGATTTACTAACAACAACTGGATTCCTGTGGTTTGGCGCAGATTTAAACCTGCATTTCTTCTACCTTTGAATTGTCTCCTTACTGCAGGACCACTGCCTCCCACACCATCTCTACGTAATTTGCATGCGTGTTAAGGGGTTGTGACTGGCACAACCCCACCAGGTGAGTGTTCCCACCAACATCCACCCCCCACGTGTTTTACCGGGTAAGACCCTATTTGCGCCTTATTTTTCCACAGCTTTTTCACCTACCACACCCTGACCCTAGGAGAGTGAGGAGATGAGGGAGTTGGAGCTCCCTGGGAAATTTTGGCTAGGTCGCAGGTGGTCTGGGACTGGAGGAGTCGGAGACCCTCTGCGATGTCGTTAACAGTGCCGGATGTGCGTCACTAACGACGTGACCCCAACGATATATCGTTAGCGATGTCACAGCATGTAAAGCACCATTCAGACCAAAATCAGACATGCGTCTGTATTTTTTTTGCGAACTACATGCCATGTGACACAACTCATAGGCTATAATGGTTATGCATTCTATCCGTGAAAAACAGAACGTGTATGTCACTCACAGACATCTGAATGAAGCCTAAATTAGAAAATGGTGACACATTTTATGTCCTGCAATGTACTTTAGATCATCAGTATAAGGCTGCATGCCCATGATCAGGGTTCACAGCGTTTTGGAAGCAGTGTGTTTCAGCTGCGTCCAAAATGCTGCAATGTACAGTACAAGCACAGTGGATGGGATTTCTAGAAATCTTATGCACACTGTGTTTGCTTTTCCCTCAGCAAAAACTGACCTGAGGTGTGGCTTCCCGAGGAGGGAAAACACAGCGAGAGACCGCAATTGCCAGAGCCCAGATCATGGGCACCAGCAGCTGCGGTCTCCTGCGGAGGAGACTTGCGGCCCCGCAGGTCAGGACCCGCCGCGTCCAGGACGCAGCGGGTCCTTATTGTGTGTACATACTCTAAGGCCTCATTCAGATGTCGGTGATTTTTCATGTATGCTAAAAACATTTCAAGTGTCATAGTGTTTTTCATCTGAATTTCATCAGTGTGTCAGTTGTCACCATCAGTGTTTAGTCAGTAATTTCCAATGATGAAAAAATAAATAACGTACAAAGCTTCTCCTGTGCATTATAATGTCAGTCATAGGCTGAACATTGGTGCCATCCGTGATTTTCATGGGCCCATAGTCTTATATGGTTAAGTTTCATCTGTGACAATGATCAAAAATGGACATGCTTATATGTTTTTCTAAAAAAAAAAATTGAATGTGAATAGCACCATAGACTTAAATGGTATGTGCACACAGTGTGTTTTTATATGCATTTTAGTGCAAGTTTGTGACAAAACTGCATGCCTATCCTTAGGCTATGTGCGCACTAGAGATGTGAAGTTTCTCAAGAAAATGTCTTGAGATACTTCTGCCAGTGAAAGATTTCCGAACCTGCGGAAAAAATCCGCACCAAATCCGCATGCGGATTTGCCGCGGATTAGCCGCGGAATTGCCGCGATTTTCCCGCGGGTGGTTCCCTGCGGATTTCTGCAGGCTGTACTGCCGAAATCCGCAGGGTACCTGCGGAAATAATGGACATGTTCATTTTCTCAAGAAAGTTTCTCGAGAAATTCTTCTCGCGGAAATTTCTTGAGAAAAATCCGCACCAGTGCGCACAGCTATTTTTTTTTTCCATAGAATTTGCTGGGAAATGTCTGCACAAAGATTGCAGACATTTCTCAAGAAATTTCCGCGGGTAAATCCGCGGGTGAAAAGCTCTAGTGCGCACATAGCCTTATGCCAGAAAAGTCAATGAGAATACCGAAGTTTTGCTTTTTTGTTCCCCTATGCAGAAGCATGTTAATTTTCAGTTTTTCCACCATAGAAAGCATAGAAAACGCATGCAAAAATATGCATACAAAATGAGCCAAAAATGTGAGTTTTTACTCTGCCAAGAGATGCAGAAATTGCTGCACCCAAATGCTCAGCGTGCGCACATAGAACACGTACACTTTAGGGCAGCTATCTATGAAAACCACAGACAGAACACGTGAAAAACAGACGTCTAACTGTGTTCTACTTTAAAATTTTCGGTCAAAGTTACTTCATAGTTTTTCAAATTTAACTCAAAGGAAATGTATGCTTTTAATGATCAATTACAGAAAACAGCGCAAGTTAGGAAAAGCAAAAACTGACCATCTTTTATTGAAGCACAGAATTACTTAAGAGAGAAAAAAAGCCGACACTATAAGACCCCTTCAGTACTTGAGGCTCCACTAACCAACGGGTACAATTAAGTAATAAAGAGCCAATAGAGGTCTGATTTTTATTCCGACAATCAGCGAGGTAATTAGCGAAATGCTTGCGGCCCGCTTTCTTGGCTGGCTGCCTGAACATGTTTCCATGGCAGTGGATCGTTAATAAGACATAATGACTCACTGAAGAGCATCCCTTCAAGGGAAAAGTCGCTCCGAGAAAACAAGATTTATACGCCACACCGTGGGATTTTCTAGGGCGAATCATGTAGGAAATTGTCTTATAGAACAGAAGGCCGTACCTGATGGCATGTGTGATCGCTGGGGATACTGAACCTTCGAAACACAAAAGTATTGCCTACGGCATCATACCCGAGAGGCAGCATCCCCAGCAATAATGCCAAACATGGAGACGCTAGAATACGAGCAGAGCCGAGACACGAACACAGATGTCTATAATCCATTAGGATACCATTGTGATTTATGACTATCTGTATCTCCAGAGTGAAGTGTGACATTTTATTGGCTATTTCACGACTTGCGGCAGGGTAGACATATAATTCCTTTATGATTAGCACATGTTCATTATGGTGGGATCATGATGACTACTTAGTATAATAATAACCAATTCAGGCTTTTACGTGATAGCCTACCTCCAATACAGAATACAGAAACAGAACATTTACTGCTGTACTTGGTAATCTATTGCAGCCCACATGGGAAGCGTGCTGCATAGTCAGAGAGGTTTTCACATAGGAAACACTATGCCACATTCAAATATTAATACTCACAATCAATATTAGTATTAGTTGTGACTTGATGGACTAATTTGTGCCCATGTACACGGGCTTAGTGCTAGCACAATATAGAGCCAATAAAAAGACAAGGAGGTAAAGTCTAAATATATTAAAGACTATGTACTTCATTAGAAAACACATCAATTACAATAAACAGGGAAGTACATAGAATAGTGAGTAATAAAGGCTATATAGGCAATGGTATACAGGGCCCATAAGTGACAAGGGGGAGGATTTAGTACGGTAGGTAAAAGAGCAATATAATGCTATAAAAAAGTAAGCGGAAGCATATACAAATGTCAGATGGTAAATATGCAAGGATTAGTATATACTATGTTTCCCCGAAATAAGACCTACCCTGAAAATAAGCCCTAGCAGGAGTTTTCAGTATTTTCAGCATAAGGCTTAACTATAAGCCCTACTCCAAAAATAAGCCCTAGTCGCAGTTCACTAATGAAGTGTCCATGCAGCTAAAAAAGTTAAAAAATACTGCAGGACACTTCATTATAGACGGCAAACACCCCCCAAAAGAAAGAAGAGAGAAAACCCGCGATCATACTCACCAGACGACTGACTGGGAACAGTGGAACGCATCAAGCTTCTGAGGCGAAATGCACAGCCACACACATTAAATCACACACACACATATGAGATCGCACACACAATCACACATCAGATTGCACATACAAACTCACCACATCCAGCGATATCAATTGTTTCCGGGTGGCATAAGGACCCGGGACGCTGCGCAGTAGAGTTCCAGGACCTGCGGGTGGAAAGCATGAAGGACCAAGCATTGGAATACATCATAGAGACAAGAGAGCAGAGAGTCCCCTGCTGGCTGGAAGCAAGTGGTATCACCGGATGTGATAAGTGTGTGCGCGCACGATTGTACGTGCGATCTCATGAGTTTGTGTATAATTGAGCGTGTGTGTGCATGCAATCTGATTTGTGAGTGTCGGTCAGAAGGAGGGGAGGATGGCATGGAGCATACCTGCTGGGAGCGGCCACTGACGATCGCAGGAGGACCTGGGAGACATGCAGACGCCCGGAGTCTGTTAAGTATGACAATCCTGGAAACGGGGATCTGCATTTTTTGGGGAGGTAAACTTTCCCCCAACCATGTTTCCTTGAGAATAAACTCTCCCACAAAAATAAGAGACAGAAGACACTCCCAAAAGAGAGACGACAGAAGACCCCACAATCATACTCACCAGATGCCGAACGGGAGGACCTGCAGTGGAACGCACACCCACACACATCAAATCACACACCCACACACATCAGATAGCAGATACATCAGATCACACACCCACACACAATCACACAGCAGATCACACACACACACACACACACACTCACCACATCCAGCAGTACCAATTGCTTCTGGCTGGCATAAGGACCTGGTACGCTGTGCAGTGGAGAGCACTGACCTGTGGTGGAACACATGGGGGACCCAGCGGTGGAATGCATCGATGTGTTCCACCCACATGTCCTCGTGCTTCAATGTACTGCGTCCCAGGATTCTTTGCCGGCCGTAAGCCATTGGTATCGCTGGATGGGGTGTGTGTGTGTGTGTGATCTGATATGTGTGTGTGCATGAGTGTGTGTGGTATCTGACGTGTGTCAGTGTGTCGGCCAGAAGCAGTGGAGAACGGTGTGCAGCATACCTGCTGCGAGCGCCCGCCAAAGATCGCAGGAGGACCGGGGAGCGACGCAGACGCCCAAGGTCTGGTAAGTATGACTCTCCTGGGAAGGGGGATCTGCATTTTTTGAGGGGGTAAACGCTCCCCCAACCATGCTTCCCCAAGAATTAGCCCTACCCTGAAAATAAGGCTTAGCAAAAAAATAAATGTCTTATTATTGGGGAAACATGGTAGTAATCCTACAGGTCCAATAAATAAATTTAGACTAAAGCTCATGAAGTGATCAGGGTTCACAAAAATCTTTAGATATCAATAGAAGTTCATAGAGTGACATAAAAACAACTTAAGTACATTATAGCACTGTGCCCAGCGTCACCGCTGGTGACGTGCACGCAGGGTTAAGATTATGGGCGGTGCTGTGATGTTTATTCCTAAGCAACCGCCCATAATCGCGGGACCGCGCTTTCCCCCTCGGCCTGCTTCTTTCTGCGCAAGCGCGCTGCTGCTGACCTCACTTCGCCTCCTTCCCATCTTGCCCCGAGGCAGGAAATAGATGGGAAGAGCGCGGAGCAGTGACTACACCGAAAGCGCGGTCCCGCGATTATGGGCGGTTGCTTAGGAATAAACATCACAGCACCGCCCATAATCTTAACCCTGCGTGCACGTGACGCTGGGCACAGTGCTCATCCCCGAGAGATGGGCACTGGGCATGCGCGGGGATGGCTGGAGCAGTGGGCGGCGTCCAGAAGTATTGAAATCAGCGATGGGGGCGGCATACAGGACCAGGGGGCAGAATAACGGCCATCAGGAGCTGCAGAGGGGGAATCTGTTAGGTTTTAGGGGACATTTCTGCTGACAGGTTCCCTTTAACGCTAAAAGTAATAACAGTCAATTTTAAGACCCATTACCTAATGACATGATTGTATAAATAGTTGACAAAGAATCCTGCCAAGGCTGGAATCACCTGTTTCAACTCCAAGAACCACAATTCAGTGACATATCCATCACACGGCGGACATCACTGACACCTGATGGATCCCTAAGAATGTTTAGGATGGTTGCAGTTGAACTATTAGTGCTATAGCTTTACATTCCTGACAATTCCACTGTATATTTTAAAATATTCCTAAACACAAATTTTAATGTTGATTTGCAGCAAAATGCTGCAAATTTCTCCCTCAGTATTGCTGCGGTAGTCCCATTGAAATTTTAAGGTAAGAGATGCAGATTTTGGTGCACATTTTTTAGGTGTTTAAGCAAATGTTGAATATTTGGTGAGTTTTTTACTTCAGTATTTGTTACCAAAACCAGGAGTGGGTAAAAAAAATAAGAAGTGGTGTGTAACATTATATCCCCACAGCCTGTATCATATTGCAAACAGGCTTCAGCAGTAGCTATTGTCCTTGATTTGGTGGGGGTTGCATATATATTGTTCTCCTCTGCAGGGGGCTTCCCTAGTACACAATCTCTGGAGACTGTGTCT
This sequence comes from Anomaloglossus baeobatrachus, assembly GCF_048569485.1. NCBI lineage: Eukaryota > Metazoa > Chordata > Amphibia > Anura > Aromobatidae > Anomaloglossus > Anomaloglossus baeobatrachus. The sequence continues at coordinate 180,487,255 of NC_134354.1, forward strand.
AGGAACTTCTTTCTAACTAGTAGCTACAAGTAGCAATTGTTAAGGGGGTTGATCTAAGGAGAGGTGGGAGATTCAGCCACATGTTTTTTAGTTTAGTTATGCTTTGTTGGGTGAAGGGCGAGAACCTGTGCTGAGGCCAGCTCCTTTTTGCCCATACGTGGACGATTGGACATTGAGGATCAGCTGCCACGCTGCTGGATTTAGGGAACGCATCTGAGGACTGTTGCATTCTCCTTGGCGTCGGATTGCCCCGGATCTGTTTCCTTTGTGTGGACTCTAAAGAACCATTTGGATATTGGATGTTTTATGCTCCCTGCCTCATTAAATCTTCTTGGATTGTTCATCGATCTGGTGTCCCTTACTGCTCTGACGCATACCCCGTCACATGGTGCATGCTACATTATCTAGAAAAAATGCTGTAACTTTTAAAAGAGACTGTCTTACTGAAATTTGGACTGTACATACTGTATTTTTCGGATTATAAGAGGCACTTTTTCTCTCAAAAATTTGGGAGGAAAGTAAGGAGTGTGTCTTAAAATCCGAATGCAGCTTACTGGGAGGTGCAAAATGGGAACTGTGCTGGCTGCGGCGCACTGTACTGGCTGTGGTGATAGTTGTGCTGGCTGTGGTGGGGGCTATGTTGGCTATGGTGCTCGTGGCTGCTCTGGCTGCGGTGCTGATGGCTGCACTGGCTGCAGTGCTGGTGGCTGTGATGGCTGCGGTGGGGACAGCTGTGCTGGCTGCGGTGGGGGCAGCTGTGCTGGCTGCGCTGGCTGAGCTGGCTGCGGTGGGGGCGGCTGAGCTGGCTGCGGTGGGGGCGGATGTCCTAGATGCTCTGTTGGTGGTGCCTGTGCCAAATAATTCTGCCAGGAGCCGGCATGTGCACAGATAGAGCTCTTGGCTCAAGATCTCACCTGTGCACGCACTGCTTCCAGCCCATAAATCTCCCTCCAGCGGACCTGAGCAAAATGGCGCCAGAAGTGGTGCATGCACAGATGAGATCTCGGCTTCTCATTGAGCAGAGAGCTCAATATACGCACACGCCTAGCTTGTTTCTGGACTTCTTGCTGCCGCATGGTAATTCTGTGTTCTGCTTCACTACTGCCCAGCTGCCTGCAATCCACAGTGCACTATACTGATCCAGTCTGTGGTTTCCTCCCTTCAAGGCTTCTAGGAGAAGAGCTCTATGCTGCTGGACTTCCTTGATTTGTAAGAACTTATTTTTGTACATTCATTATTTAGTGCTGTAGCACTTGCATTTCGTTCTGGTAGTTGATTTCTGTTATCTTTGTACTTATACCATGTGTTTATATTTGTTAATATACACTGTGTGCAGAATTATTAGGCAAATGAGTATTTTGATCACATGATAATTTTTATACATGTTGTCCTACTCCAAGCTGTATAGTTTTGAGAGACAACTACCAATTAAGTAAATCAGGTGATGTGCATCTCTGTAACGAGGAGGGGTGTGGCGTAATGACATCAACACCCTATATAAGGTGTGCTTAATTATCAGGCAACTTCCTTTCCTTTGGCAAAATGGGTCAGAAGAGAGATTTGACGGGCTCTGAAAAGTCCAAAATTGTGAGATGTCTTGCAGAGGGATGCAGAAGTCTTGAAATTGCCAAACTTTTGAAGCGTGATCACCGAACAATCAAGCGTTTCATGGCAAATAGCCAGCAGGGCTGCAAGAAGCGTGTTGGGCAAAAAAGGTGCAAACTATAACTGCCCATGAATTGAGGAAAATCAAGCGTTAAGCTGCCAAGATGCCATTTGCCACAAGTTTGGCCATATTTCAGAGCTGAAACGTTACTGGAGAATCAAAAAGCACAAGGTGTGCCATACTCAGGGACATGGCCAAGGTAAGGAAGGCTGAAAAACGACCACCTTTGACAAGAAACATAAGGTAAAACGTCAAGACTGGGCCAAGAAATATCTTAAGCCTGACTTTTGAAAGGTTTTATGGACAGATGAAATGACAGTGACTCTTGATGGGCTAGATGGATGGGCCAGAGGCTGGATCAGTAAAGGGCAGAGAGCTCAACTCCGACTCAGATGCCTGCAAGATGGAGGTGGGGTACTGGTATAGGCTGGTATCATCAAAGATGAACTTGTGGGACCTTTTCGGGTTGAGGATGGAGTGAAGCTCAACTCCCAGACCTACTGCCAGTTTCTGGAACCACTTCTTCAAGCAGTGGTACAAGAAGAAGTCGGTATCGTTCAAGAAAAACATGATTTTCATGCAGGACAATGCTCCATCACATGCATCCAACTACTCCACAATGTGGCTGGCCAGTAAAGGTCTAAAAGATGAAAAAATAATGACATGGCCCCCTTGTTCACCTGATCTGAACCCCATAGAGAACCTGTGGTCCCTCATAAAATGTAAGATCTACAGGGAGCGAAAACAGTACACCTCTCGGAACAATGTCTGGGAGGCTGTGGTGGCTGCTGCATGCAATGTTGATCGCAAACAGATCAAGCAACTGACAGAATCTATGGATGGTAGGCTGCTGAGTGCCATCATAAAGAAAAGTGGCTACATTGGTCACTAATTTTTTGGGGTTTTGTTTTTGCATGTCAGAAATGTTTATTTCTAAATTTTGTGCAGTTATGTTAGTTAACCTGGTGAAAATAAACAAGTGAGATGGAAATATATTTGTTTTTTATTAAGTTGCCTAATAATTCTGCACAGTAATAGTTACCTGCACAAATAGATATTCTCCTAAGGTAGCCAAATCTAAAACAAAAACCACTCTAACTTCCAAAAATATTAAGCTTTGATATTTATGAGTCTTTTGGGTTGATTGAGAACATAGCTGTTGATCAATAATAAAAAAATCCTCTAAAATACAACTTGCCCAATAATTCTGAACACAGTGTAGTGTTTACCCAACGCTTGTCTCAGTTTTTTTATATTCCACGATATTAGATTCCAGATTATCTACATATTTTTTACACCAATGCAATTACACATCACAGCTGCAATTGTCACAACTTCTCAGCTTCTTCCAGAGACAGGCACCTTTCAAAGTGATCAGCATAAGAATGAAGATTCTATAACAAGCATCAGATAGTAAGACATGTTACTTTTTATAGCAAAGGGGAGTGGTCACAAAGATGCACCTGAGATTAAAGCAGGTTTTACACACTGCGACGTCACAGCAGCGTCACTGAACCGCCACCCAATAGAAAAGGAGGGGAGCAGATGAGCGGCTGGAATCTCCCGGCCACCTCCTTCCTTCCTCCTTTTCCGGTGGAGGCAGGTAAGGAGATGTTTGTCTTTCCAGCGGCGTCACACACAGCGATGTGTGATGCCGCTGGAGCGACAAACAACATTGTACCGTCGCTGCAGCGATATTATGGAAATGAGCGACGTGACAACAAGCTACGATATCGCACGTATTTGCGCTCGTTGATCGTCGCTCATTTGCGTCACACGCTGCGATGTCGCTACCGGCGCCGGATGTTCGTCACTACCGACGTGACCCCGCCGATATATCGGTAGCGATGTCGCAGCTTGTAGAGCCCGCTTAAGGCTACAAAGAACAGCAAGATAGGAAACAGTCCTTAACCCCTACAACACTAAAAGAAGGTAGATTCACTCAAACACAAGCCGCAGACCCGCGCAAAATAAGTCATTGGTCCCAGACTCCCCAGAGGTCTTCCTAGAGTGGGACACACGCATGACAACATGGTTTGGACAGTGGATTTCGACACCCAAAGTTCTTTAGAAACTCATTTTGGCACCTCTTTACGGATTCAGTTTTCCAATACATTTTCATAATAAAAACACGCTCCTCCAAACAATAAGTACAAACACGCAGAAATACATGCAGAAAATCTATCTCATAGTCTAGCGGGGTGACAAAGTCCGGTGAGGCGACAAGTCGGTGAAACTACTCGGCGTGAGGATGTTTCTCGTCGCTGAGGTTCGTTGCACTCACAGTTCTGAAGAGCCAAACTATGTACAGTCCAAGTTTCCGTCGATCATCTTTTTCAGAAGCTTCAGAAATTTTATCGCTTAAAGGAATGAGTGAATCACCATGTACTTTTCTTCTTGTTCCACTTCTGGTTTTAGCATACAATTACTGAGGTAAAAAAACTCACCAAATTTCTCAACATGAGTACATGCCCTAGAACAGTCATGGTGAACCTTTTGCAGGCCGAGTGCCCAAACTGGAGCCCTAAACCCATTTTTTTTTCCGAAGTGCCAACCAATCCTATTATGTAAATAATTGATTGTAACCTTACCTTTGCAGTCTTCTCTTCTCTTCAGCAGGGGGCATCACGCTCATGCATGCTTACCACACATTGAAGCTGAGCCCCTGCCCTTTCCAGACACAGCAGTTGGATTGATCTTTCTGGAAAAAATTGCAGCATATTAGACACAAGGGATTTTAGCATGAAATGCAATCAGATGTCACCCTGTAATCCACATCTACATTTCAAAGTCTGCTCCCCTCCCCTTCATTGTGTAGTTATGTCCCCCTTCCTGGCCACTTCCTGGTAAACATGTCCCCCATCCTGATATGTATTTCCTACATTCTGGTATATTTGTCCCCATCCTGGTAAATATTCCTCATCCTGGTAAATGTACCCCGTCCTGGTAAATGTACCTCATTCCTGGTAAATGTACCTCATCCAGGCATGTTCCCTTATCCTGGTAAATGTCCCCTTTCCTGGTAAACGTACCCCATCCTGGAAAAATGTACCCCATCCTGATAAATGTCACCCTTCCTGCAAAATGTTCCCCATCCTGGCAATTTTCCTCATCCTGGCATGTTCATGTACCCCCATCCTTTCATGTTTCCCCCCATCCTGGTAAATGTATCCCCCATCCTGGTAAATGTACCCCATCCTGGCATGTTCCCCTTCCTGCTAAATGTACCCCATCCTGGCATGTTTCCCCCCATCTTTGCACGTTTCTCTCCATCCTTGCAGCCATGTTTCCCCCATCCTTGCAGCCATGTTTGCCCCGTGCTCTCCATGTTTGCCCTGTGCTCTCCATGTTTGCCCCGTGCTCTCCATGTTTGCCCCGTGCTCTCCATGATTGCCCCATGCTCTCCATGTTTGCCCCGTGCTCTGTATGCCCCCGTGTTCTGTATGCCCCCGTGCTCTGTATGTTTGCCCCCGTGCGCTGTATGTTTGCCCCCGTGCTCTGTATGTTTGCCCCCGTGCTCTGTATGTTTGCCCCCGTGCTCTGTATGTTTGCCCCCGTGCGCTGTATGTTTGCCCCCGTGCGCTGTATGTTTGCCCCCGTACTCTGTATGTTTGCCCCAGTGCTCTGTATGTTTGCCCCCGTGCTCTGTATGTTTGCCCCCGTGCTCTGTATGTTTGCCCCCGTGCTCTGTATGTTTGCCCCCGTGCTCTGTATGTTTGCCCCCCGTGCTCTGGGTTTGCCCCCATGCTCTGGGTTTGCCCCCGTGCTCTTGGTTTGCCCCCGTGCTCTGGTTTTACCCCCGTGCTCTGGTTTTACCCCCGTGCTCTGGTTTTACCCCCGTGCTCTGGGTTTGCCCCCGTGCTCTTGGTTTACCCCCGTGCTCTGTGTTTGCCCCCGTGCTCTGGCTTTACCCCAGTGCTCTGGTTTTACCCCCGTGCTCTGGGTTTGCCCCCGTGCTCTGGGTTTGCCCCCATCCTGGCACAGCCGCACACAGCTTGAAAATAAAATAAAAAAAACCTCACCTTGCAGCCCCTGCTCCTCCGCTGCGCGCCGCCCTCAGTCAGTTCAGAAAGATCCCGCGCGCCCACAGGACGCCGGCGCCGCCTGACACCCCTCCGTCTCCTAGGCAACAGGCCTGCGGCTCAGGAGAGGAGGCGTGTCAGAGGCAGGAGAAATGTCTCCTCCGCTCCAACACCAGTTTGTACTGTCGGCGCGACCACACCGACAGTACAAAGTGGCTCAGTGTGGCGACAGCACGCGTGCCAGCACAAAGGGCTCTGCGTGCCCAGTGTGGCACACGTGCCATAGGTTCGCCATCACTGCCCTAGAAGTACGGCCCTTGTAAAGCTTCTCTAATGTATGCAGCACAAAATCTTCTTCAAACATGGCAGAATCTGCAATGGATGCTCCAAGCAGGTGTAAACTTATACATGGAAATAAAGTAATTCACTCATAATAATGCACCAGGTCTTTATGGGGCACTGTTCTCAATATCAGCTAACAAAGTAGAATGATGACAAGCTGACCATCATCATTAAGTACGCATATCAGACAACTTCTGTGGATGCTGCTCTTGGCTTCTATTAATAAGTTGGGGTCCAAAGGTAAGCAAACAGTATTAACATGCACAAAGTATGGAATGCATGCCAGGGCAGACAGTCAAGCAGTCACTGGTCAACTTTAAGCACTACAGACTTGGGCAGTGTTTCCAGAAATCGGTATAAAACCTGGCTTCTTTAGAATCAGGTCAGGAGTTTAAAAAAAAAAGACAGCGACAGAAACAACTGTCACTTTTAAAGATGACATTTAAGCGGGCTTTACACGCTGCGACATTGCTAGCCGATGCTAGTGTACCGCCCTGAGAGGGGCCCGGCCGCTCTCCGCTGCTCGGGCCGAGCCGCTCAAGGTCCGGGCTCGTGTTGTCGGTGGCACGAGCGCCTCCGGACCGGGGGCCACGTCGCTCTGTTAAGGGGAGGCAGTGGGGTGGTGGTGTGGGACGAGGTTCGCAGCCGGGGGCCGCGTTGTCGTCGTACGGGTTGGGACGCCACCCACGGGTTGTGGTGAAGGGATGCACCACCGCTGCGGCTGGAGTGAAGGGGGCTCCCGGGATCGGTGTTGAAGGCGCAGCCTGGATGTCGGCCCCTCCGTGGGTAGGGGCGGTGTGTCCTGGGGCCCGGTGGGGACTGGCAAGGGTGTTGATGTCGGGGTGCAGAGTGCTGTGCTGCGGTGCAGTGTCGTGCCCAGATGGCACTGGTGTACTCACGATTCATTCACACTCAGAGTCACTGGTAAACAAAAGTTCGGGTCTGGTCGGGTCCCGCAGCCGGCTGCTTGTGTCCCTTGTGAGGCTGATGGTGGCCCCTTTCCCTTGCACCTCTTGTTTGACTGTTTGCTCCCCTGCCTGGACAGTGGTAGCCCGCTCCCCGGCATTTTAGCTGACGGAGGAGCCCTCGGTTGCCCACAGGCGCTGGCCCGTCAGATGTTTGGCCCTTGGCGGTGGCTCTCACCCGGTATCGGTGGGCTGTTGCCTTTTTTCGGGACTTTGGGTGAGGATGAACCCGTGAGGTCCAGACTGCAATCAGTTAATTTGCCTATACTCAGTGGCTTCTAAGCTAGGACGGGGTCTGAGTACCCGGTTTCTGGTGCTCCGGTAAGCGGTTGACTCCCCGGTTCAGGGCCGGCGGGCTCCAACCCTGGCCCGGTCCCTACGGTTCCGCCGGTTGCTATACCGGTACTCCTGCAGGCGGTCACCACCGTCTGCCTGCCTGATGTTACGGGGATCTCAGGCTCCAACCCGGGTCCCTGACAGCTCTGCTCGTCCACACCTCCTGTCACTGTCACACTACAACTCAATCTCCTACAAACTGACTTGTATTTCCTGCCTCAGGACAGTAGTCTCCTCGGTGGGCGTGCCTTTCCGCCTGGCTCCGCTCACCTGGTGTGCCCTACTGGCCCTGAGGGAGGCATCAGGTCTCCCTTTCGGGTGACTGGTGTGTCCTCACAAGGGATGGGTGTGTGTGTGTAATGTGGTAGGTGTTGTTACCTGTGACCCCTGGGGTCCAGGACATCACACTAGCGATGCTAAGCGTGATAGCACCCGCCCCTATCGTTATGCTGATATGTGGAGATCACTGCCGTAGTGAACATTATCGCTATGGCAGCGTCACACGTACTTACCTGCTCGGCGACGTCGCTGCGACCGGCGAACCGCCTCCTTTCTAAGGAGACGGTTCGCTCGGCGTCACAGCGACGTCACTAAGCGGCCGCCCAATCAAAGCGGAGCGGCGGAGATGAGTGGGACGAACATCCCGCCCACCTTCTTCCTTCCTCATTGCTGGCGTGTGGCAGGTAAGGAGAGGTTCCTCATTCCTGCGGCGTCACACGTAGCTATGCGTGCTGCCTCAGTGACGAGGATCAACTTCGCCCCAGCGACAGCAGCAATAATTAGGAGAGGACCCCCATGTCAACGAGGAGCGATTTTGGACGTTTTTTGCAACGATCCAAAATCGCTCCTAGTAGTCACACACAACAAGATCGCTACAGCGGCCGGATGTGGGTCACAAAATCCGTGACCCCAACGAGATCGCTGTAGCGATCTCGTAGTGTGTAAAGCCACCCTTAGTTGTCAGACTACAGCTACACAGGATCTTTGGTGTGGGAAACACTGTACAGCCAAAAGATGCAACATAATACGTGATATGACCTGCAAAATACGTGATATGACCTGCAAGTGATCGCAACTGCAGACTGCAAGTTGTCAGAAATCCAGACTTGCTGGGAGATTCAATATTATTTTACAGAGCTTCACATCTGCACTCCACATTTACATGGCCATATGGTTAATTAGGTTCTGCAATCTTAAACATGTAATAAGGCTATAGAAGTGTCAATATCTGATGGGTAAGGCTGCTTTCACACATCCGGCTTGAGCTGTGCGTCTCAATCCGGCTGTGCAAGCTATGCAACGGATGCGGTGAAAACACCGCATCCTTTGCATAAGTTTTTCCCATGCGGCCCGTCCGGTTTCTGCCGCATCGCGCCGCATCCGGCCGCTATAGGCATGCATTTAAAAATGCGCCGCATCGGCCGGATGCGGCGTGATGCGTTTTTTTTTTGCCGCAGGAAAAAACGTGCCAGGCAACGTTCCATCCGGCCGCTGCATCGCCTAAATCTGCCGCATGCGGCAAAAACCGGATGGAACGCAAGGCCATGCGGCACAATGCGGCACTAATTAAAGTCTATGCAGGAAAAACGCAATCGGCAGCAAAAAAAAACGGTTGCGATTTTCCTGCAAAGTGCCGGATTGTGCCGCATTGCAGAAACCGGAGGTGTGAAAGCAGCCTAAAGGACTGATCTCTGAGCAGAAGGGGACAATCGAAAGTGAGGGAACCATTTTCCTTAAAATATGGTATGGTGTGGTATGGTAGCCTTAGTTTGCAGGATAAGAGTGAGACAGAGTGTGGTTTAGCTTGGGATACATTGGGAAAATTAAGTATTTGATATACTACCAATTTTGCAAGTTTTTCCACCTACAAAAAAGGGAGAGTTCTGTCATTTTTATTGAAGGCACACTTCAACTGTGTCAAACAGAATAAAAAGAAATTCAGATAATGACGTTGTAGGAGTTTTAAATAATTTAGAATTTTATTGCATGAAATAAGTTTTTTGATACAATAGAAAAGCAGAACTTAATATTTGGTACAGAAAACTTTGTAATTACAGAGGTTAGACATTTCCTGTAGTTCTTCACCAAGTTTGCACACTGCAGTAGGGATTTTGGCCCACTCTGCCATACAGATCTTCTCCAGATCTTTTAGGCTTTGTGGCTGTTGCTGGCATCATTTTCAGTTCCCTCCAAAGATTTCCTAGTGGTTTCTGGTCTGGAGACTGGTTAGGTCACTCCAGGAACTTGAAATGCTTCTTATGGAGCCACTCCTTAGTTGTCCTGGCTATGTGTTTCGGTCATTGTCATGCTAGAAGACCCAGCCATGATCCATCTTTAATGCTCTTACTGAGAGGAAGTTGTTGGCCAAAATCCCGTGACGCCATCCATCCTCCCTTAAATACGGTGCAGTCGGCTTCTTTGCAGAAAAGCACACCCAAAGTATAAATGTATCCACTCCTATACTTCATGGTTGGGACAGTGTTCTTGGGGTTGTACTCCTCCTTTTTCCTTCAAACATGGCAAGTGGAGTTGATACCACAAAATTCTATTTTGGTCTCATCTGACCACATTCCCTTCTCCCATTCCTCCTCTAGATCATCCAGATGGTCTTTGGTGGACTTCAAACGGTCCTAGACGTGTGATGGCATAAGCAGGGGGACCTTCTGTGCCCTGCAGGAGTTTACTCCATGACAGCGTAGTGTGTTACTAATAGTAATCTTTGAGACTGTGGTCACTGCTGTCTTCAGGTCATTGATCAGATTTTCCTGTGTAGTTCTGGGCTGATTCCTGACCTTTCTCAAAATCAATCTTACCCTACGAGGGGAGCTCTTGAATGGAGCCCCAGACCGAGTAAGATTGACAGTCATCTTGTGTTTCCTCCATTTTCTAATAATACTGCCAACTGTGTTGCCTGCTCACCAAGCTGCTTGCCTATTGTCCTGTAGCCCATCCTAGCCTTGTGCAATTCTACAATTTTATCCCTGGTGTTCTTACACAGCTCTTTGGTCGTGGCCATGGTGGAGAGGCTGGAGTGTGATTGAGTGTGTGGACAGGTCTCTTTTATACAGTTAACGAGTCCAAACA